>NC_084726.1:6949358-7255558 GCF_033807575.1 Cydia pomonella
ATACTCCCTGCGGTCGTGTTTTAATTTATCGCCACTCGTTTAAATTTTCCTATTTTTACAAGCTTTTATTTAGTTTCACCTGTCCCGTTGTCTGTAATCAAATCTTGCAAGTAAAATTTGATCCACTTCCCGGTTTCCGATTGAGCTGAAATTTTGCATGCATGTATAATCGGGTGACAATGCAATAAACAATGCAATATTATTGCATTGTCACCCGATTACAATGCAACGTAACATAAGGTAACATATTGTAAGTTGATACTAACAAATATGGACTGTATTAATTGTCTCAGAATAAATAATTTTTATTTTTATTTTTTTATTTTCTTTATTATCGTGGCATTGACCTGATCTGATGATCGAGACAGGAGGTGGGCATAGGAGCTCTGTGATAAAACAACGCAACCTAATTGTGTTTGGGGTTTTTAGAATTGGCTCGATGAGTATTAGTTACCTGTGGAAAGAAAAGTACAGTCAGCGATAAAAACTTGTACCAAAAATTAATTTTATGCCAAAAACTTATATTTCACACTTGTATTGTAATGTACGGTCGAGGAAATTGATTCTTTAGCAGTTCATGGTTCACTTTACATTGGACAGTTCTTAGCATAAGTATGTGCAACCAAATTTACTTGAACCGCAAATTGCTAAAGAATCAATTTCCTCGACCGTACTATTTATTATTTATAATCAATTTAACTGCCAGGTGGTCAATTTTCAGGTTTTGGTCAGTAATATACACAAACTTATTTCCACAATGTTAAGGGCGTGTACATATTTCTGGTAAATGTTTGGTAAGCTCATAGAGAAGGTAAGCTCATCAGAATTTTGAAATTATTGTGTTTAATCGGTTTTCAAGTTCAGATTCATTTATTTTCTAGAGTGCCTAGTGCATCTAAGTTGCTTTGATGGCTATAATAACAGGTTAACAACAAAATTACAGGTTTTGGAAGATTTGGCAACGCGCATGAGATACCCCTGTAGTTGTACGTGTCTATAGGCTACTGAAAGTAAGTACTTTCAATTAGACGGGCTATTTGCTTGTTAGTCACCGTCCTACGGCCCGATTCGAACTTTAAGATACGTCAACTATTAGGTCTCTAGATACGATATGGATCAGATATGTTAGTGTCAAAAGTGACGTTTTTGTTTGAAGAAACGTCTAGCTAGACCTAATATGTGACATTATCTATGAAAAGGGATCTTATTGTCGATGGCGCTTAAGCCGCACCTCGTAGCGCGGTGTTGTTTATAATACGGGAGCATCGTTGATAATGGCGTAAGCGCCACCGACAATAAGATCCCTTTTCATTAAATAAATTACATGGATTTCCGTAGTTAAGAATAAATAAATAAATAAATAAATACATATTATAGGACATTATTACACAAATTGACTAAGTCCCACAGTAAGCTCAATAAGGCTTGTGTTGAGGGTACTTAGACAACGATATATATATAATATATAAATATTTATAAATACTTAAATACATAGAAAACACCCATGACTCAGGAACAAATATCCATGCTCATCATACGAATAAATGCCCTTACCAGGATTTGAACCCGGGACCATCAGCTTCGTAGGCAGGGTCACTACCCACTAGGCCAGACCGGTCGTCCAAGAAGAAAGACCTAGAGAATAAGAATATTGACCCAACGACGACCCGGAACAGATATAACTGGAGAAAATTGATTAGGAGAGCCGACCCCAAATAAAAATGGGATAAGGCCAGAAGAAGAAGTAGATTTGACGTATATTAAAGTTCGAATCGGACCGGCAGTATAAAATAATACCAGTTCGTTGAAGACATTACCACTTTTCATTAAGAGCATTGTAGGTATGTATAAAATTTAGAGTATCTTTAACTATGTTACCTGCCTGTCCCGTTCCAACGAGTGTGTAAGCGCGAAAGTGACGGACATATACTGACAAGTGATAAAAATGGAACCATACTGCCACCGCAGGATCCATAAGAGCAAGTCATGTGGAAACTAAATTACTCGAAAGATTTCTAGAAAGCTCGGCACTTCAATTGCCAAACGTAACATCTATACAACCTTAAAGAAAGCCACAAGAATATTAATATCAAATCATATTTTGTAACAAAGGCGAGGTGTACGGAACACCCAAAAGTCAGGGCGGCAATATCGCTTGAAATTCAGCGCCGCCATACGCCATACGGACATATAACGTGATATAGTACATAATGTATAGAATCGAGATGTATATATGGGGGCTATTCTGAAACTGTTTTGAAGACGTAGACGGAGGGATACTTATTACTTCAGACTATCGATTACTAACGAGTTTTGTTTCATGTTAGAACAGCTGTTTTGTAATAAAGTATAAACTTTAGAGTTAAAATGGCGGTTTTTATTAGTGACCACGTGTGTGATGCTGGTGTTTTTGGGTTTAAATTTGAGTAAGGGTATATGGTATACTTATTGGATGAGCAGTATTTTTATGTACATGATTTATGACTGAATTGCAAAAAAATTGTACATAGTTAAGGACCTGTAATTAGTCTAAAGTTAATTGATTCCATTGTGTTACGCCAATTAAGCCATTTCATAAATCATACACATTAAGTACAATAAATACAATAAAATTTACTTAGTTAATTTTCGTAACACAATTGAATCAATTAACTTAGGCCTAACCAGGTTACTTTTTATATCACGTCGGTTTCAAATGCCACCTGCAACTGTAGATATGTTACATACGCGTTACTGACCCTCACTTTTCGACGAGTGATTTGTGTTACATTTTACTATATGTATAATATGTATTAATTTATTAACGAGGTTGTCTTATCAGATATCTATTAAGTTTTTCAGATCTGACATTTGGAGCAACAGGAATTTTTGTATATTTTGATATATGCTACGCATCGGTAGGCGTAGCACGTCACTTTGACGTTAGAAATATCGTAAATAGATCTTATTGAGATCACAGCAGACTCAAAATAAACGTCAATTTTGACATATCGTTTAGTTATCGATCTTTTCAATCTCTTTCCAAGATCTTAAGCATCTCTTAATCATTTTTCGAATCGGGCCCTAAGGATTTCTCCTAAAAGCAATGTTGATAAATAAAGTTATTTTTTTTATAATTACTTTGTTTAATTGTTTGCACCTTGCATCTAAGATCGTAATTCTTAAACAATAATAATATAATTACAAACCCTATTCTGAAAATATTACAATAATACCACCGAAAAGTTGCAGAATAGATCTTTAGTACAGCAGCCGGAGGGGCGTGCGGTGTGCGGGAAGGAGATAAGCGGCTTATAGACCGGGACGGAGCCATACGTGCGTTCAGCGAGTGCGAGCGGGACGCTCAGAGTTTACTATATACAGCTGCTAACTTTACTGCGTACCGTAACGTTGGTAGTATTGACGCAAAATGGCTTATGATGTTCAGCGAGTGCTTGGATTTTGAGTTTTATTTAGTTAGCGTTAAGGTTGAAATAATCTTGTAGTTGTTTAGGCGGGTACGCGGATAGTGTTGCTAGAATAAAATAAAAATACATTTTCCAGGGAATATCTACGGTACAAGTAAAGTTTGCGTCCGCTATAGCTATGTAGAGCACAATTTACCGTGGCGTCTAAACAGCTAATTTTAAAAGAACTGGCTGGAGACAAATTTGAAGATTTCTTTTTTAAAAATGGCGATGGTTTGTGTTTTTGCGTTTAATCGTAGTTTGTGAAGTTAAAAAAGTACTAAACTTATCGTTCATCGGTATTTATTTTTTTGTAATATATTTTTTAGCTACGTTTCATATAATAATTAACGCTCCGTAGCGTAACGTAGTCATCTCTCTCTATCAATTTACCATAAACAACAATTTTTCATTGATATTTGTTAGTTTGAAAATTAATAGCGCCATACATCATACAACCCATGACTGGAGCAAAGTTCAAAGTTTTTTATTTGCTAGAATCATGGCCAGGTACTTTTGTACATTGTACAATGTGATGGACTTAAAATAACATGGATCAAAACAATTTACTATTTTAAGTGGCATGCAAATTAAAATATAGAATTTGAAATTAATTCAATTAAAATAAAATTAATATCATTACAACCAAAATAAAATAAAATCACAATCATAAAGAATATACAAATTTACAATGTCTTTGTCTAACCTAGGTATATCAATTATTTAAAAAAAACATATAATTTATAAAAACATTTATCAATGATTATCAATATTTGTTAATAATATTGAAACCAAATGTAGCAGCTTTAATTAAATATATAGAAAACATAAAATACGAATTCAACTTTTCCAAATTCTTATGCCCCAGGATTGGTCCCGTTAACATACACTATAGGTACCATTGATTAATAAATTCAACACTTAGGCACAGATTATATAATAGTTCTTACAAAACTTCGGGCGATTTCTCTAGCTTTGTCCCATTGTCCTACGACATGTAACTTCTTTAGGACGATCACCTAAACCTAAAGAAGGATCTACATACACTCTTAGAATAATCACAGCTCTATTTGAGTTACATCCATTGGTCTGGATTGCGGGTTATCTGGGTAATAGGTATTTTCCGTAAATTCACCATCAAAAACAATAATTATGAAATTGAATCCCTCCCGGAGATCGATTTACGGGTACTTACACAATTTTCAGTCTGTCTAAGTTAACTTTGCAACGACTTGAACAAGGAAATGCCATTATAAACTTCATATTTTCATGGAAATTTGACATGCAGAGTTAGCTTGGTCGGATTCTACTACTTTTAGCAGCCGTAAGTGAAAAACTTATTTCATTATAATAGGTTTAAGAGTTCTCCGCAAGTCCGCATGTCGTTAAATATTAGGTTGTTCCTGCTCAAAATAATGAGAAGGTATTACACACTATTGTGAACACACAATATTGTGTATAAACAGTCAAATTATTCCGAATCTATATAGTCCTCCTCATCGTTTTCGATGACGGCGACCCTAAAAAAACATTATGGACGTTGTCTAGCATGAGCCCTAATGTGGCTGGCCAGGCCGAACTTGCTCTTAAGTACTCTATTGCACACATACTAATAAAGTTGACCAGCTGCGTTGAACGTGTACACGTAGGAGGGCTTAGGTCTCTCTTTCCGTAACTGGCGTTTTATGTCTAGGCTAGTGAGGCGGTTATCTTCGAATGTTTAGACACCGTTATGGATGGTAGAACGCAAAGAAGACCTCCTTCCAGCAAGCTCCTCCCAACGCTCAGGGTCGATGGCGCAAGCGCTCAGATGCCGCTTGAGTACGTCCTTGTAGCGCAGGTGCTGACCACCGTGCTTCCGCATACCCACCGCCAACTCAGAGTAGACCACAGCTTTAGGCAAGCGGTGGTCATCCATTCGAAGGACATGACGAGCGTGCGTAATACTAGGAGTAATATCAGTATTGGCAAGTACTAGGTAGGTACTTACGAAGTGCGAAGTGGCGCAAATATAAACTATCATGGGACGATCTTCATGCAATTTGACAGTTATCCACTGTCAGATAATTAATATGCCACATTCCCGCCAGGGGCCATTTCTCGAAGTGCATTAGTCTAATATTATTAGTGCGTTACCATGGTAACTCATACCATTTGACAGTTCGTGTAGTATATAATGATCAGGGGTCGGACAAAAAGTGCGGATGACGTAAAAATGACGTACTTAATCTTGCACACAGAATGATGTTTGAGTTTGTATTTAAACTTCCGTGTGACATGTAGTAACAAAGTAGTATTAATGAAGTAACAAAATAATCGTAAATAAATCCATGGAATTAATAATACAGGTGGTAGGGTGATGTAGTGAATAAAATAAATTTCACGAAACTTGTTACCATAAGGTATAATTATTTGAAATTAGTTAGAACAAGTCTGTGGGATCCTCAGATAAATAGGTTTAATAGTCAAAAGTGGGAACAGTAGGTAAAATTAGCAGTATACGTGTTTGTCACGTACCTCCAAAAACGGAAAATTGCCACAATATTCGAGTAAAGATGACATTTTAGAGCGTTTTCTTATATATTAGTAAATATAAATTTTAGCTAAATATAATCGTGAGGATACAATAGCTAAACAATAACGAAGTCAATTTATTGTTCAGTCAGCGTCAAATACTTCGTAGCAGTCAAAGTAGCCAAATAGTTCGGTACACCATATATTTAGTATGGTGTACCGAACTATTTGGCCACTTTGACTGCTACGAAGTATTTGACGCTGACTGTTCATCTGATTGACAATGTATCAGTCAAAAACGTACTTACTCATTTCAAGTGGCGATATCGTTTAATAAAGAGGTTAATAAAGAGATTGATAAATGATACGTGATAATTGTTTATGAAAATCAAAAATACTATTTGAAATCATCCTATAAGTGGTTTGACGTCATTCGCACTTTTTGTCCGACCCCTGATAATGATTGTCTAATACCGTTCGAGAAATGGGCCCCAGGGCGGCGCCACAGTTATTCACAGATGAAATAGTTGGCATCTAATTCTGTACATAGATTATTAAGTAGTAGCTACGTGAATTTCCCAGTGCTGGACACGTTCCCAATATTTGCCACTATCGATCCTAATTTCGATCAAAAGAGGTGACAAACGGGCTGCCAACTATTGAAATGAGGATAAAAACCCCAAAAGTATTCAAGTGTGATAAGTACATCATCTCGAACCCAATAAAGTTTGTAAATTACTATAATTGACAAAAAGTTAAAAAGAAGCAATTTTTGAGATTAACTTATTGCATGAGGTCTTAGCTCCATTCAGCAAGATATTAATTTTTTTAACGATTGCAGCGCCATCGTTAAGTAGTTTTGCGTTTTGATCCTCATTTCGAGAAAAAGGCTATCAACTATCGGTCTGTCAAACACTAGCACTCCATATAGATTAACTGTGTAACCAAACACCGGGTTCAACGGCAGAAGCCCCTCGCGAATGTCGGTCGACTGTACTTTAACTCACATTTATAACTTAGAAAAATAAATATTTTAAAATGCTATAAAATTAATTCTGACTGTACCCTAACCCCACAGCTACTTTCTATATTTTGTATATTACGTATAAGGGGCCGTAGCCAAGATGACAGTCATATATCGGCAAGAAAAGGTAGCTAAATGACACAGATGTGATAATTTTTCTATGCATTAAAATATTCACTATGTAAACGCAGGAATCTCGCACACCAATCAGACTAATCACACACAGCAAGTAACCGGAGCAGGGTCGAAAACACAGTCGGCCCATTTTAACTTGGTTTTGTGTGAAACGAATTATTTGCACCACCACGCATAACCACCGTAAGTGATATTGGAAAATAATGTTGAACTCCGACGCAGGCTTCGTCAATTTATATATGTAATGTAAACAAGCAAAACACATCCACAACACGTAAGTACGTTTGCAGGTTCACGTGTTATTCAGATTCCAAGAAATTGCTTCTCGGAAATCAAAATCATGCATGAGTAATATTGATTAAAGGAGAAAAAAGTACAAACCCCAATTTATACCTACTGTGTGTTCACAATATTGTGTATAAACAGTCAAATTATTCCGAATCCGTTAACGCCCAAGTTGAAAACAGTAGGTATAAATTGGGGTTTGTACTTTTTTCTCCTTTAATCAATATTACTCATGCATGATTTTGATTTCCGAGAAGCAATTTCTTGGAATCTGAATAACACGTGAACCTGCAAACGTACTTACGTGTTGTGGATGTGTTTTGCTTGTTTACATTACATATATAAATTGACGAAGCCTGCGTCGGAGTTCAACATTATTTTCCAATATCACTTACGGTGGTTATGCGTGGTGGTGCAAATAATTCGTTTCACACAAAACCAAGTTAAAATGGGCCGACTGTGTTTTCGACCCTGCTCCGGTTACTTGCTGTGTGTGATTAGTCTGATTGGTGTGCGAGATTCCTGCGTTTACATAGTGAATATTTTAATGCATAGAAAAATTATCACATCTGTGTCATTTAGCTACCTTTTCTTGCCGATATATGACTGTCATCTTGGCTACGGCCCCTTATACGTAATATACAAAATATAGAAAGTAGCTGTGGGGTTAGGGTACAGTCAGAATTAATTTTATAGCATTTTAAAATATTTATTTTTCTAAGTTATAAATGTGAGTTAAAGTACAGTCGACCGACATTCGCGAGGGGCTTCTGCCGTTGAACCCGGTGTTTGGTTACACAGTTAATCTATATGGAGTGCTAGTGTTTGACAGACCGATAGTTGATAGCCTTTTTCTCGAAATGAGGATCAAAACGCAAAACTACTTAACGATGGCGCTGCAATCGTTAAAAAAATTAATATCTTGCTGAATGGAGCTAAGAGCTCATGCAATAAGTTAATCTCAAAAATTGCTTCTTTTTAACTTTTTGTCAATTATAGTAATTTACAAACTTTATTGGGTTCGAGATGATGTACTTATCACACTTGAATACTTTTGGGGTTTTTATCCTCATTTCAATAGTTGGCAGCCCGTTTGTCACCTCTTTTGATCGAAATTAGGATCGATAGTGGCAAATATTGGGAACGTGTCCAGCACTGGGAAATTCACGTAGCTACTACTTAATAATCTATGTACAGAATTAGATGCCAACTATTTCATCTGTGAATAACTGTGGCGCCGCCCTGGGGCCCATTTCTCGAACGGTATTAGACAATCATTATCAGGGGTCGGACAAAAAGTGCGAATGACGTCAAACCACTTATAGGATGATTTCAAATAGTATTTTTGATTTTCATAAACAATTATCACGTATCATTTATCAATCTCTTTATTAACCTCTTTATTAAACGATATCGCCACTTGAAATGAGTAAGTACGTTTTTGACTGATACATTGTCAATCAGATGAACAGTCAGCGTCAAATACTTCGTAGCAGTCAAAGTGGCCAAATAGTTCGGTACACCATACTAAATATATGGTGTACCGAACTATTTGGCTACTTTGACTGCTACGAAGTATTTGACGCTGACTGAACAATAAATTGACTTCGTTATTGTTTAGCTATTGTATCCTCACGATTATATTTAGCTAAAATTTATATTTACTAATATATAAGAAAACGCTCTAAAATGTCATCTTTACTCGAATATTGTGGCAATTTTCCGTTTTTGGAGGTACGTGACAAACACGTATACTGCTAATTTTACCTACTGTTCCCACTTTTGACTATTAAACCTATTTATCTGAGGATCCCACAGACTTGTTCTAACTAATTTCAAATAATTATACCTTATGGTAACAAGTTTCGTGAAATTTATTTTATTCACTACATCACCCTACCACCTGTATTATTAATTCCATGGATTTATTTACGATTATTTTGTTACTTCATTAATACTACTTTGTTACTACATGTCACACGGAAGTTTAAATACAAACTCAAACATCATTCTGTGTGCAAGATTAAGTACGTCATTTTTACGTCATCCGCACTTTTTGTCCGACCCCTGATCATTATATACTACACGAACTGTCAAATGGTATGAGTTACCATGGTAACGCACTAATAATATTAGACTAATGCACTTCGAGAAATGGCCCCTGGCGGGAATGTGGCATATTAATTATCTGACAGTGGATAACTGTCAAATTGCATGAAGATCGTCCCATGATAGTTTATATTTGCGCCACTTCGCACTTCGTAAGTACCTACCTAGTACTTGCCAATACTGATATTACTCCTAGTATTACGCACGCTCGTCATGTCCTTCGAATGGATGACCACCGCTTGCCTAAAGCTGTGGTCTACTCTGAGTTGGCGGTGGGTATGCGGAAGCACGGTGGTCAGCACCTGCGCTACAAGGACGTACTCAAGCGGCATCTGAGCGCTTGCGCCATCGACCCTGAGCGTTGGGAGGAGCTTGCTGGAAGGAGGTCTTCTTTGCGTTCTACCATCCATAACGGTGTCTAAACATTCGAAGATAACCGCCTCACTAGCCTAGACATAAAACGCCAGTTACGGAAAGAGAGACCTAAGCCCTCCTACGTGTACACGTTCAACGCAGCTGGTCAACTTTATTAGTATGTGTGCAATAGAGTACTTAAGAGCAAGTTCGGCCTGGCCAGCCACATTAGGGCTCATGCTAGACAACGTCCATAATGTTTTTTTAGGGTCGCCGTCATCGAAAACGATGAGGAGGACTATATATATTACTCCTAGTGCAGGCTCTCTACAATAATCTTCGTAACTTCGTATGCTTAGTTATTAGACTGCATTCTGAGGCGTACCGCAATACTTGAAAACCGTAATTTCTTTATCTACTTCTCTATCATCTTGCATATTCGAGGGATAGAGAGGTATATCACGAAATTCAGATTTTTTATTTTCTGGGTTCCTAGGCTTCAAGAAATGCCAAGATGTGATGCGAAGCTGAAAACATGTTGTACCGTCAATCGGAGTGAATAGGGATGGCTGGGGTCAATAGAGACAAAACTTAAAGATAGATTAGATAGGTAGATTTTATATGATACAATTTGTATGGGTAGTTGTTAAGAAATAGGCAGGTAAATCACATTTTAAGTTTTGTCCATCCCTATTCGCCCCGGTTGATGGTACCTAATTTGTAATTGTATTGGAATGGTCCTACATTTTATGACTTAGGTGTATTAGTTAGGTACTTTTTGTAAACGAACACTCGGACCTTACTTATTTGTGACGGCGGCCGGCAAAACGTTCCACTTTGTCGCTTGCCATAAGGACGAGATTTGCTTGTATCTTTATATTAATAACCTGTCAAGGCGGCCTTATGGCAAGCGACAAAGTGGGACGGTTTACCAGCCACGGTCACATTTATTTACTTACAGACAGATTCAAATCAGCACAAACCAGCGGCACGCAGTTAATAATTAACCACCAGTGAACTAAAAAACTTATCTCCGATAGGCTGAGAGCGCCGCTAGCTATCTATTTCATAATAAAAGCGTTATAACTAAAACTATTATGTTGTTATTACAGAGGGGCAGCCAGAGTACCTATTTCTTTTGCAATTAACTACACCTCTATCATCTTCTATTCTCTTAATTTTAACGCCGAACGAACTACACGAAATGCATTTATAAAAATGTAGAATTTTATACTAATACTTACTTTAGTTTATGTTTAATTAGTAGATTACCTACCCAAAGTTACTCCTAAACTTTTGAGAACAAAACAGTATTTTTTTATTTTTCTGCAAAAACTTTCGAGAAATTCATTGGTTCGCATTGGTGGCTGGGATTCGAACCTCCGACCTCTGGGTTGCAGTTGCACGCTGGTTTCAGCAAACACACTGTGTGTTACACACATTGCAAGTGTTTGTTCAAGCTTGAGTTACCTACCTACATTTGGGTTTCTTTTATTTGAGATTTGTGTTTAATAACTTGAAGTACTTTATTTGCCTAAATTAGGGAAACTGGTGGGAATCGAGTTATACAGACGTTCCGCCAAAGGTTTATATATCGAGTATAAAAGGGTGACAATATCACGGCTATTATTGTAGAAGGGGTAGCCAAAGCCCTTTTATTGTTATCACTCCCCTGTTGAAACATTAAGCTGAATATCGACAATTGTCCCAAACTCGAATTTCTGTTGCAGTTAAATAGGTACGACTACTAACTGCGGCGGTATCATGGTCGCATTTTTATCACTTGTCATGTCATGCGTCACTTTCGCACTTACATACTAGTTAGAACGTGGCAGGCATGGTGACGGATGATAAAAAACCGACCATCTTAGCTCTAGGAGGCTGGGGAATACAGAAAACACTAATCGAATATAAAACGCGGGTAGGAAGATGCTGCTTTGTATAATGTGTATTGCTACTCCACTGCTAAACCACTATTGACAATGTTAGGAAATAAAACAAGAGGATTGTATTTTTATATGCATATATTCGGATTCAATATTTCAATAGCTATTTAATTCATACAACTTAACTTAAAAAAAAAAATACACTGACTCGTATGCACCTAACTTAGCTATGTCCAAGCTTAATACCAACACTATAAATTACAATTCATTACATTATAACTACAAATTTGAAATTAATTTCAATTGTTTCATCAACTAATAATCTCTTTGTGATTAATTTCATATTAAATGCGAATTGGATCACTAAAAGTGATTTAAATTAAATATAATATAAGTAAGGAATGTTCATGATATTTTTGGTGTGATGTTTAAGGCAAAATACACAGTACTGCGCTGTCAAGCGCCATACACAGTACTGCGCTGTCAAGCGCCATACAGAGTTACGGAACTAAGGAGCACCGAACGATGAACGCGGCACTGTGTGTTTTGAGCTTAACAATTAAAATACAACAAAAAACTTAATAAAGTTTCCGGTATTGCTTTCTTCACAAAATTTGCAGTAAACGTTTTCCATTTAGATTTAAAAGTTTAAAAAGTTAAACTTTCAATCTTTCCATCAAATGTTGACAGTCTACTCAATAAAAATTAAGTACGATTACTTTGCAATAAAGATTGAGAACATAATAATTCATATTATCATCTCTATTTGCCCAAAGTAATAAATTAGGAGTATTTAAGTATTAGACAATCACAGTTGTCCACTGGTCATAAAAATAAATCTTAAATTTAATCTAAACTATATAAGTCACATATACATCCGGAGCACACACATTTACAAATTGTCTTTAAAAATAAAACTCTTAACTTATTTACAGGATTAAAACTATATTTATTTTATTTAGCGAGTTCTGTACTAACATAGCCTATTTTCTTTAAATATAATAAGTGATATGACTCAGGTTATTTTTACATAGGAAGGAGGCAAGTATATGAAAATGAAATCTCTATACATTAAACTAAAGTAGATGGGTAATAAAAACAATATGGCAAATTTCGATACAATATCAATTAGGCCTTGTGATAACCAGGGTTTTTATTTCGTTGATTCTCGTTATTTGGTAATTTTTATTTAAGCACTTTTAAATTTATTAGTAAATTATTGTTCAAGCGAGAATTGAGATTATCGCTGACCAGAAAGGTGTAATTTTAGTTCCAAATTTAGCGGTACTTCTAAGGAAATTAACAGTGTCTGTAATATAAATAAAGTATCTCGTTAATTTAAGAAAAAGTAACGCAAAAGTTGTCGTTTTAAGTTGATTAATGTGAGAATATTTAAGTAAGCGCAAAACGTAATCCCTCCCTCGCTCGAAACTTTAACTTACAAAAGAAACTTCGTCTCAATTTCAGCGCCGCCGGAAAACCGCGCGGCTCCGCTCCGAGTTACCGAAAACGTTATTTTTGTTAACAATGATATGTCCTATAAACGTATATTCAAAACTCCTTAAAAGCTACTCAATATCCTGTTAAAAGAAATAATTTAGAACACGCTCACGAATATTGAATACCATTTTAAAGTTTAATGAAAATACGCGTCGAAAACAAAAAATAACGGGAATTTCCGCAAGCGCGCTCGTTTTTCCGGCGGCTAACACAATATATATTTACAAAATAACCTAGGAAAGACTAGATACACTAAACCATGTTGATACCGTATTTTTCCGGCGCGAAGTAACTGTTACCAGTGTTCGAGAAATTGGTGATTTGTGAAGCTTGAAGCATGCTCAGGTGTGGGGAGTTCTGTGACTGGTTCTCTGGGGATTCCGGGCCAGAGGAGAGTATGTTGTGGTGCGAGGGCCAGGCGGCGGGGGGCGAGGGGTTGCCGAAGGACACCTGGTTGTAGAGCTGGTTGCCGTTGGTGGTCAGGTTGTGGCCGTGGTGGCTGCCGTGCGACTGGTTGACGGAGGAACCGTTGAAGTATTCCATCTGTGAATTAAAGTGGACTTTAGAATTTTTACTCTTCTACAACTTCTACTAAACATAGTGAGATAGTTTCCAAGTTTTTCGGTATAATATCTTATAACGAACGGCAAATAATATGACACACTCACGTGACTATATAAATATGATTATGCCAGATATTTTTGCGAGATAAGTTATGCAAAATATGTTAAATTACTGGTTTTTCATTGGGAAAATGTTTTGAATAAATAAAATAACTTAAAATTACTCTTCAATTATTAAGTAAAGTCACTTTCCAAATAAGTTGGTACCTAATAGTAATATTTAATTTAAAACAGATAATTTTGATAATTTACTACCGTTTTATTGATTTTCAGCTCTAAGAATAAATCTACTAAGGTGATAAATCATTTAGTATGCAAAGTCTATTAAAAATAAATTTAAGAACTAGTTATTTTACGATTCCTGCGGTTAACTTGAAATTAGCGAAAACCAGTAGCAGATTTTAAAGCAATCTTTTATTTATTACTGTAGTTAAGAAGATTTTTTATTGTTCGACGATAAGAAAGCTATTTTATATTTATATTTATTTATTCCTTAAATTAACACTTACAGTCAAGCTACACATGTTAAAAGGAGTGACATTATATACGTATTGATACTAACAATTTACTTACTGCTAAGTATACATTGATTGAGCTTGGCGTCGTTATTGACTCTAGGTATCGGCTACTAACTGCCAAAAAACTAGCTTCAGTGCATTGGAATATATCTAGTTTGCTGTCGCTGTCCAATATATCATTCAAGAGAGACAATGCGCGGTGCAGCGGTGAGTGAGATAATGAGTGAGATAATGCAATTGAAATTCCTGTGGGTATAAATTAGAAGACAAAATTTCCATTTAAAGTAAAAACACAGGCAGAATTTTAGATTTACTAAACTGAAACATCGTAGATATCCTACAAGTAAAAGTTTTTGTGAATAAGGTAAACATTTAAATTTCAAGAAATTTTGTGTAATCGTCTAATCCTTGGACCAATCAAATCTTAGAATTATTGTTTTTATTTTCTATGTAGGTATAACTTGATCAAGATTTTTAAATGGCCAAATGTACTCTTTAGGTCTCCAAGCTAACAGTGGATGGTTTCATGGTTATCTATATAATAATTTATTATAACATGTAATTCTTACCTGACTGGGATAATACGGGGAGTTATAGGCGCCCTGCCCATACCCCTGATGATGATGCGACGACGAATAACTTCTTATATAATCCGAACTGCCCGGCCAATGGAAACTGTTGTAGCTGTCCGGGTGGTACACGTTCCCTGGCCCATTCAGGCTTTGGGGGGTGATGGGAGGGGAGGGGGTGGTCATTATAGAGGAATTCGACCCTAAAGGCGTTAGGTTCCCGGTTAATCTCGAGCTGTACTGGTCTTTAACCAAGCTGCTACCGAAGGATTTCTCCGAATAGTCCACTTTTCCCGAGTAGTCCAGTCTTTTCGGGCTGGAGTATAATTCCTGTTTCGGAGTGACTCCGTATCCGTGGACGTTTGAGTCATCTTTTCCGCTTAATCGTAAAGCGTCGTTGGAGTAATGGTGGCTTATAGACGATAGTGTGTTGTTTTTGGTGGATGAGTCGTAGTTTGGCGCGGACTCTTTCTTGCAAATGACATTTATTGGGGGACTCACAGAAGTAGTAGGGGTTATAGGAAGGTTTGGTGATGATGTAGCTATACTGGATGTGTTTGTAGTGAGACTGTTGCTTGAGCTCGTTAAGGACTTGGAGGTAGTGATTTTTGAGGAGGAAGAGGTGTTGGAGGATTTGAGGCTAGAGGAAATGGAGGTTTTGGAACTGGATGATTTGCTGGAGATCTGCGTGTTGGTCTGCTGCTGCAGCTGCTGCCGGCATTTTGCTCTTCGGTTCTTGAACCAGACCTGTTGGCAAAATGTTTTGTTAGGAAATAATAGGCTTGTTTTGTATTACTCTAAGTGCTCTTAACTCCTGATAAAAAGCCAAAGTCAAATAATTGTTTTATTATATATCATATATATGTATGTTGTTTATATGAAAAATAATTTCTGTTTAAATGTTATTCCGTTATTCCATCTACGCGTAAAACAAAGTAGTTTTGCATTATCTGGCATTCTTAGGCGGAAAAAGTCTACCAGCAGCGGTATCATGGTCGCATTTTTATCACCTGTCATGTCATGCATTACTTTTGCACTCACATACTTGTTAGAACGTGACAGGCACGGTGACAAATAATAAAAAGCCGACCATCTTAGCCCTACGTCTACATAAAAGTAAAAGTTTATTGTTATGTTACACTGTTACATAGATTTAAATTCTTATTTATCTTTTAATTTACACAGCTTAAAGGCGGAACTTAGGCTACAATATTCTTGGAATATCTTTATTTTTCTGCGTGTTTTATAAATTTAATCTGCAGCACTCGGTACGTCTCGTTAAGGTGCAAATAATAATCGTTTAGTTGTAATTCGTGCTGCAAATTGGACAATATTAGCATATGTGCACAATCTTTAACAAATAGCAACTTCGGTCGCCGATCGTACAAATGTGGTGCAAATTAAACAAACTACCGCCCTAACTCACGCACTTCTCGCCTCATGAATCAGTCGCAAATCGCTGCGCAAACAGGGGCGAGTAATTGATACGTGCTACCGAGGACCGAGGGCACTCGGGTCACGTTAATTGGTTTACTCTTTAACTAATGCAGTTGAAAAAAGCGAACAAATACGAACGAGATATACCTATTTTATAATTTGATCGCAGTCAAATTATGGCATTTCTGTGAGGCTCAAAACAGAGCAAAGGGCTAGAGGGTAAGTAGGATAAGAAGTCTTGTTACATAATATAACTTTTTACAGGAAAAATTTACAGGATAAATACATTAAATACTTTCTCCCGAGGGTACTCGGGTCACGCTAATTAGTATATTGTTTAACAATTGCAGTTGAAGAAGCAAGAGCGACGTGAGGAATTCAAACGGAATGTATATATCATTTGAATTTTTAATTTCACCAGCCCAACACAAGTGCATCTGATATTAACTCTATACCTACCTACATGGTTCGCAATCAAACTTAAAATAGTTATGTTATATTATGTAATTTGTCTTGTTTTTGTTTACGAGTAGTTGAATAAACATCTGCGTAATATAGTTATAATCCTAAAAATGCTGAACTAACTTCAACATCAAGCCGATCGGTTCCGAACCTCCCTCAGGTTACATGTCATAACATGTAATTCGGTGGTGCTATGGCATAAGCTTCATGAGAATCATGAGGGACATTTGATAAATTTCGCTCAAGGGAGCATTTTTTATTTTGATGTCGTTTTTTTAATTTTTCTTAGATTTCGATAAAATTCGGTGGATAGGATGGTGGTGAGATCCTTCTTCTGTTAAACATAAGCGCAATTTCACCGTTTGTCCTAAAAAATCTTCCACTAAGTTACGGAAGACGATAGGAATTTTCCGTAACTCAATGGGAATTTTCATACATTGTTTTTAAATTTTATCCCACATTTGGATTTCGTGTTTTTATTCTGATCAGAATAAGGCGCTTTTCAAAACTAACATTTTTTATCAAAATCTAAAAAAAAATGTTAAAAAATTGGCCGTAAAAAGTGTGCCCTCGTTTTGAGAAGTATTTAAAGTATTTTTGTTAGGTCCTCCTAAAAAAACAAGTTAAAGTGTGAGGGTAGAATAAGTTTTGTAATAGGGAATATTTTCTATTTAGTCAGCATAGAACATATTTTAAGGCATTGTTTATGTATGTATATAATACCTACCTAGGAATTATAATAATAATTTAAAGTGCCCATATTAGTGAAATGGTAATCCTTCCGCCCCGATTCAAATAAAACTTTCAATCATTTGCTCTTTTCGTAAAAATTACTTCTTTAGTCATTCAGCTGCCACAATGGGTACAATGGGGTACAAATGTGCACAATGGGTACAAGTTTGGGGCACTAATCCGTTCGGGCCGTGGTGGAGCACGGATGGAAACGATCTTTGGCGTGATTCGGGTTTTTTGGAGGTTAGGTTTCGATAGCTAGTCGTAAACGTTCAACGAGTATTCGTAACTAGCGCGTTGAAATAGCTATTGCCTTGGGCCTTGCCAAGATGTCAATAGAAAACGTCAATCGAAACTTAAATAGGTAGAAATATTGACGTGACTTTTTGTAGAATTTATCAACCCGATATAGGTATATTTTCTTTTGTTTTGCGTTTGTCGATTTGAAAGTTTGTGATTAGATAAATAGCCGTGACAGAACACCATATAACTTGTGGTAGTTCAGGTAGTATCGGTAATTATTGACAGAAAAAGGTCATATAGTACGAACCTGCTTCTTTTTTCTAAATCTAATAATGGCTGTGATGGTGACGACGACATACTATTGTTTGTAGAAAACAACAAATATTTATAAGGATTTGAGAGCGTTAATTAATTAATCAAGTATAATAATTTTTCAGTCAATCTTTTTTTTATATTATAATATAATTTGTGCTGCGTTTATGTTTATGCTGTAAGTTTATATTCTGTAGGTATATAGGTTCAAACTTTCTTGCTATCTCTGCTACATAAATAGTAAAACTAAGTTCAAGAAAATTTCCGAGCTAATAAGTACTACAGAGGGGCCCTAATCTTTTATCCAACAACAATAACTACAAAAGACTGCACTATGACTCACAAGATCGTTATAAAAATAATTAAACTCATGTTTGTCCAATTATGTTGTCGATTAGATCTTCTATCGTCATCTTATCTCGCTAACGAGGCGCTGTCGGCGGCCATTTTGTATTGTTTGTTATGTTGGCTGAAATGAAAAGCTGCGCGCTTTGTATTAGACTATGGTTTTACTTGTCGACTGAACGAAGTCAACTAATGGGCTCCACAGCCGTCACCGATAATTGCATGCGATTTGCGATAGGTACATTATAAAAATAATATGATTTGTTGCAAGCTTTGTGGAGCTCTTAAGGGTGGAAATCAGGTTTAGAAAGTTTGGGTTACGTGTACTTGGTAAACGCGTAATATGAATAACATAATGTTTAAGTACTAACACATTCCACATTCCAACGGGTTATGAACATAGTACTAGTAGTCTAGTAGTAGGCTCAAACATCACGCTCAAGCTCAACCGACAGTGGGTTTAATACAACAGTCGCACCCCTTTAGAAGCAAGTTTAATTACTCTAGAAGATCAGAAAATTTGGAGTGAACTCCGCGGTCATAAACATCTTAACATGAATTTATTGCCAAAACGTTAAATGACATGGGTTATTTTATTTAAAGTTGTACACTATACTATCTTTTTGTCAAATTTGTGATTTATACGTTATTTCTAACTCAGGATCATGAGCTCTTTCGATCCTAATAGGTGAAAAAAATTGTCCCAAAATTTCCGTAAATCTTTTGATCTTTTCATTCCGTTACCGTCATACAAAGTCTATAAAAAATGGTAACGGACTGGAAATAAAAACCTTGAGATACTTTTTTCACATGTTCAGATATTTTAAAGTATTTCTAGTATATCTGTGAGTATGTTTATTGATACAGTTCGATGCTACGCGAGAGGGCCGTGACTATCTCAGCATGTAAGAGCCAATCCGGTTACCTCACTTTATGGGTGGTTTCCCATTATACCGGATTATACTTTTTATCTACAGGCTATCTTAACTTAATTGAGAATATCGAAAGAATACAGACAGGGACCGTAAGTGAAAGCTATAAGGGCTGTTTTGGAACTAGCCTACTTAAAGTAGGGGGGATTTAACGACTCACCACACTCTCGGTATTTTAACGTTATTATCTATAATTATCGGAGTAAATAAGCTACCGTTTGAAGCTTCTTGGTTTATCGATTGGGATGAGATTTAAGAGATAATCTTAATAGTGTAGATAGAGTTCTTGGCTTTCAACATGTCTCGTAGGAAATTAGATTTAACATATTTTAAATTAACATTCAGTTTCAAATTTGAGAAGTTCTATACTTTTTTTTTAATTTGATACTATTGTTTGGCAAGCCATTTCAGTTAGTAGAAAATGGCGAAAAATTAAAAAATATACGCGCGAAAGGTTGTCATCCCATAGAAAATCCATACGTCAAAAAATTCCGTAAGATTCGATATGGATTGGATATGTTTGTGTCAAAAGTCACGTTTTTATTTGAAGAAACGTAACTTATGACACAGATATGTAATCCATGTCGTATCTTTAGCAAATGTTTGACATATATTAAAGTTCGAATCAGGCCGCTATTTCGCAAACTGAAATTACGAAAGTAAAACTTTTATAGTTTTTAGACAGTTACCTGAACTCTAGACTCTGGCAGGTTGATCTTGAGCGCCACCTCTTCCCTCATAAAGATGTCGGGGTACCTCGTCTTCCCAAATAACGCCTCCAAAACGTCGAGTTGCGCGCGTGTGAACGTCGTTCGCTCGCGCCGCTGCTTTCGGGGATTCACTCCTGAGAAAAGGAGACATATTTATTATTATTTATAAATCAAAATATGGATAAATAGAACTAAAAGTGATTTGCTGTGATACGATAAGTATAAAATTTTTATGAATTTTGGGTAAAGACGGTTAAACAGGCAGACAGACATGATGAAACTACAAAGTTTTTATTGTTGACTTTGGGTCTGACTTACGGCTTATGGGTACCTATGGGACCCTACAAAGGTACGTCAACCAATTTGATTCCTAGGCCACTATAGAACCATGCCATAATGACTTCTACGACAATGCTTATTGAGTGATGCGTGTCAAGTATCTAGTAGTTAAAGCGACAAGGTTCTATAGTGGCCTAGGATTCTAATTCGTTGACTGTACAGAAGCTCGGTAGCAAACTTGCGAAACAGCTTAAATAGGTATGACTTGCTTGAAGTGTTTGAAATGGATTACAGCAAAATTATGAAGTCTTGTCGTATCTTTTGTACCTACTAAGCTAACTATTGTGCATACGATATATTCTGGCTTTCTCTTTTTATAGTAAAGGCAATTTATCAAGCTAAACAAACAAGCTACCAAAACTTATTGAGTGCTTGTAAACGTGTAATCTTGACAAACAATAACATTCCTTAACTGAAAATGAAAAAGAATTAGTCTATGGCATAGACTCTATACTCTATGGTACACAAAAGTCGAGACAAGCAGTCTGTCTTTGACCATACATTCAACGTGCATAGACAAAATTAATCTTTTTAAACGTAGTTTCTAGTTGTAGAGATGTCGATTTTTTCTAAGTTTGGATGTAATTTGAGTTTGAAATATGATGGTATAGTTTTTAATTGTGGGTAGGATTACATGTATTAACATATGACCCGCTTTCGAGTCTGTTTTGTTGTGTGAATAATGACAGATAAATTCCTAAGTTGAATTGAAAGACATTTTTGTTACGAGTAGGTCGGAGATTTAGTATGTATACAAAACTAAGACGAGACACATGCGTCTAGCAACAGTAGACCTTTTGTCTATGGTTTTAGAGTTTTGCGAGGTATGGTAAAATGTTGGTAGGGCTTTACACAAGGCACGAGCGAAGATTGCGTTGCGCGTATACTTTGTCAGTTATAAAATGAAAGTGCTACCAAAGGAATGTCTGTGATAAATTAAAGCATTATGGTTCTATAGAGTTTAATAAACTTTAATAGTGTACCTAATAGGTAGATTGCAAAAGTGTGTCCATTTTAATTTGATCAACAACAAGTTACTTATTTGAAATAGCCGACGTAAACGAAGAAAAAGTTGTGACATAAAGATGAAGAGTAACAAAAGCATGAATCTAATATTTAGTATGGATTGGGCTTGGGCATGAGTGGTGGGGGGAACTGACAGAACTTCCTTTCTGTCTGCTTCTTAAAAGTCCTAAGTGACGTAGACGTTTTTTGTTGCCCACCGTTTTTATGGTGGGCAACAAATAACTCGACCAAATTATATAGGTTGTTTTTGGTATGTTGTTAGGAATGCTAAAACGAGTTTTTAATTTTGTCACATTGCGTATGTTCTGTCACGGCGGTATACTTGTAGCACATCTATACGATCCCAACATCTATGAACAACAACGATCAACATTATATTATTTGAGGAAAGTTTTAAATGTTAAAATTTAAAAATTAAATAGCGTAAAATTAACCGCACATGGCGTTGGGCATTCCACAAAACGGTCTTCTGTAGGTAACAAATAAGTGTTTATTTTGTTTGTGTTTGTTTAAGTATGTATATACTTATATGTATACTTAGAAAACACCCATGACTCAGGAACAAATATCCCTGTTCATCACACAAATAAATGTCCTTACCGGGATTCGAACCCAGGAATATCGCCTTTCATATATAGGCAAGGTCACTATCCACTAGGCCAGACCGGTCATCACTATGTCGGGGGCGTGAGTAGTATGACAGCTACCTACCGTTAAATTTAAAGCTAAGGTTATCAAACGTTATCATACCAAATTACGGCTTCTTATTGTTAGCTTTATGAGAAGCGTTAATAAATACGACACATTGCAGTTGTTTGATACTTTCAGTCGTTTCAGCTCTAGCTTCCATTTAGGCAAGTTCCATGTTTGGATATTTGTTAATAATAAAAAAACAAGACAGAATATACTATTGTTTTTACAAATTTCTTCCTCGCGTTGTCCCGGTATTTTGCCACGTCTCATGGGAGCCTGGGGTCTGCTTGACAACTAATCCCAAGATTTGGAGTAGGCACTAGTTTTTACGAAAGCGACTGCCATCTGACCTTCCAACCCAGAGGGTAAACTAGGCTTGGTTGGGATTAGTCCGGTTTCCTCACGATGTTTCCCTTCACCGAAAAGCGACTGGTAAATATCAAATAATATTTCATACATAAGTTCCGAAACACTCATTGGTACGAGCCGGGTTTGAACCAAATGCAATTCAAATGCTCTTACCACTAGGCCACCAGCGCTTTTCTTAAAGAATATACTATTGTTAAAGCTACTAAATTATATATATAAAAATTGATTATACGACTAAATATCAAATTACAAAGGCTTTTTAGTCAGTTACAAAGATATCAGTAAGTTCAAATTAGATTCTTATTTATGCAGTTTGAACACGACAGGTACTTAGTTTACGTACTACAGACATGACTTTTTTGGATTAAAACAGTTTGATTAAATACAATCTATGGGTTTTTAACCCCGTTGCTGATAGTCTGCAATAGTATTTTAACACATAAAATAAGTTGTAAATTCTAAAATTAATGTGTGATTCGTAACACAGTAGAGGAATTCGGTCCGTTTTATTATAACTATAACAATAAAATGGAGAATCCGAATACGCACAAATATCCATATTTTAGTAAACATGAAATTAATAATATTCATCGAAAACTGGTTATAGTGTGATGTAGTCAATTGGAAGTCATTAATTATGATTAGTTTTTTAACAACTTAGTGTGTAGCGTTTTTTGTTAGGTTATGGTAATTTGCCAATGTCAATGTTGTTAAAACATAATATGTCATAGACAAGAAACGGTTACATGTGTCTTAGCTTTACTATTACTTTCAGAAGAGCGTTGATCGAAGCGGCGAGGTAATATTGGAACACCAACACTATAGAGTCAGACCAACCCAACTTTACACAGACTGGAAGTTTGACCATAAAATAAATGTCAAGCTTCTATTAAATTACAGTGGCACTATTGCTACTTAGACGGGCCGGTAAAATCAAGATACCAGATAAGTGAGAATTGTGAGAGATGTAATAAACTAATTATATGTAGAAAAACAATAAATATAACCAATTAATTCAACAACGAAAGTGACATTTCGATTATGAAGACTAAATACTCGATAATTTTAACACAATTCTCCAAAACTGGAAAGGTGAACGACCTAAGCTAATTTATGAGTGACAGCGTAATAATGTCATCTTGGTTGCCTAATAGAGGATAGAGGCAAAGATCAAGTAAGTTATGATCATTTTACGATCACTTTCGCACGTCGTCGATTATCTAATGGGCTACTTAATGTGTGAACTTGGGCTGATGGCACACTTGACTTACGTTGGTAGTTTTAATTATGGAAGGTAGACGCAAGGAACAGAATCTCCTTAGGCAGAACTGTTGCAAAAGTGTCCAGCTGTCAGCTATAAATAATAGTTCCAAATCTCTCTAGAGTAGCGCTAGAGTAGCTAAGAACCTAGGCGTTATTGACGTAGTGAAGTGCGCTGTCTAGAATTAGATTTTTTTCTCAAGTATTCTAGGTATTCTAGCGCCACCTATTTATGGCTTTTGCCGGACACTTTTTGGTATATGGAGATTCGGTTCCTTGCCTCTACCTTCCATAGTTTTAATGGGGACCTTTATAATGTTGCCTTGACATTCTTGGACTGAAAAGAAAACCAACGAAGAGGTTTTACATATAGTAGGAGATAGGAGGAGTTTGTTTAGAACTATAGATATAGAAGAGGAAAGAAGCTTGAACACTTGTTACGACACGACGAATTTATCAAAAACATATTTGAAGGGAGAATTGAAGCAAAAAGGAAGAAGGGGAGACTAAGGAGAGGTACTTACATGAATCAAATAAAGGACAAACTCAACGTCGTGTCACATCAGGCTGTCAAAGACCGACACACATTGAAATTGTTGCACCTACAAGAGACTCTTAAATGAATGAAAGACGACTAGACCTGCCGGCCTAGTGGGTAGTGACCCTGCATATCAAGGCGATGGTCCCGGGTTTGAATCCCGGTGAGGGCATTTATTTGTGCGATGATCACGGATATTTGTTCCTGAGTCATGGGTGTTTTCTATGTATGTATATGTACATTTTTAGGCGTAGAGTGGACTCACTTTTAGGATGGCATAAGCAAGTAGACCAAGTCACAAACAAGCTTAGTAGTGCCTGCTATGCTTTAGAAATTCTTTCAAGTACGTATAAGTATGTATATACATACTTATACGTACTGTATTGTCGCCTTGTACCCATATTACGCTTTGCTTAGTTTAGTCGAGATCGACCTGGATCGATACACAGATGTGTATGATTGCCCAAATATAAAATAAAAGTAGGATGATGATGATTCTTCGTTAAATCAGAATAGTCCTCTTAATCATCGAAGCCCATGAAAGTAGTAGGTTTTTAGAGCAGATGTTGAGCGGTAGATTGCTTTGAAATAAGTTGATAATAGGCTTTAGGGCGTCTTCGGTTACCGCTCATGAAATAAAACTATGTTTATGAATCGGTCTACAACATTAAATAACTTCATTCACTCGTTTACCAATCGTATATTTATAATTTGCCCTCTAAATCGCATTAAACGGTGCTACTCCTAATCCTAACTACGAAACTACATCTTTGCAAGCTTTTTAAACTGACAGGCTTACCATTTAAACTCAGCCTACACCTCGAGTCTATGGAGCGTGAAATTGTTAAGATTTGCATACACGGCGTGTGGGTTTGTTTATCGTAAACCGATTCCGTGTTTGGATAATTGATAGATTAATTACAATTTGCATTTATGATTTAACATTTAGAAAAGGTCTAAATTTAGCATTTTAGCGATGCTGCCAGAGTCTGCTCAACTCTTTAAGCGTCGAACGATTAACATATCGAGTTTTGAGTTTGGATAATTCATAGATTATTCATATTTGTATTACCTGCAATTTTATGATGTACAGTCAGCCAAACTATTAGCTTAGCACCCCTGCATATAAATGGGTATTTATTTTATTTATTTAATCTTTATTGTACAAAAGAAAAACAATCTTATAATACAAAAGGCGGACTTAATGCCACGAGGTATTCTCTACCAGTCAACCTTAAGGCTAAGCAGAGAGATTGTGAGCGGTGCTACAGTTACAACAGCAAAAACAAATCAAACAAAAATACATATAATAACATATACATACAAATATTATATATATAAGAGGCGATACATATGAACCTACTAAATAAATACATTAAGGGTATGAATGGGTGCCAAGCGAATAACTTTGCTGATTACCTATATACCTACCTGCTTCTTATTTTATAAACAAAATATTGAAATACAATAGTTTGGTGATGACACAAGGTGCGATCTGGGCCCTGAACAATATTTTCCATATATACATGACTAGTAGTTGTACTAGTAGTGTGTGCTGTACTGTATTGTACTACAGTTAGTTCAATAGTTTCTTTGCTGGGACCTCTTAGAATCAATGTATTTATCCTACGTTTGGATAATGGCAAAGAGGCAATTCAGCTACAATAAATATTTGTTTTACTCGTAGAATGTAGTGAAACTCTCAGTAAAGGCGTCAACATCAGATACCGATTCGAGCTCTTTGTCCGCCGTATGACAACCATTTTAAAATTAGCCTATCAGCCAATCTCCCAATAACCAAACACGATGGAGAAATTCGACCCAAAGCGAAACCACCATATTATCGGCTCCATCGCTTTCGTAACGAGACACGAATATACCATTAGCACCATAGACAACCCCGCCGTAAACAAGCGGTAGCTATCAGAAATCGGGCATAGAGATAAAAATCTAAAAAAAAACTACGTCATGTCATGAGGATTAGCCCCTATTGTGAGCTACGACAATTGAAATACATCCGTCCTTTTCCGACCCACGTCAGATTTGAAGTTAGAGAGGGACAGATGTCAGTCTATTTATTTTCACTTCTCTATGGCTAGGTAATGTGACAGTTTCGTATGAAATGTTTGTTTGGACGTCGTTTGAATGGACGGTTCGGTTGTATTATTCGATTTTAATCCCGTATCGGTCTTGTAACGATTTTTCGATGCGCGCGCTTGGTACGAGCTCGCCAGCTCGGAGGTATGCGAGGGAAATTGTTTCAGGAAAATGCGGTTTGCGGTTTCGATATTTTGAATACATTTCACTGTTACGTCAGTGCTCTAATAGGCTAGCATTCGTTTGTTACTTTACGAAAGAATACGAGCGACGAATACAGCAGACTATTAGTTTCCCATACATGTTTAAGATATTATGTATAACGGCCGATCTTTTCAGTTTATCATTAAATTAACTTTAATGAACATCTCCATTCATTAAAAAAAAGAAACAGCAATTTAAGGTTTGAATCATGGAAATAAATTCATTGGCCATATCATGCATCATCAAACATGTTTAAAATCATAAAAATAAACAACGCAGTAAGCATAATTAACTATTGCACATTGTAAATTACATTATAATATACCAAACAGCTTATTTTATACTAATATGTGTACGCACTTAAATCCGTTTAAGTTGACCAAATATAGCAAAAATGTATAGATATTATACCCACAAATCTAGTAGGTATCTATATCTACCCATTAAAAAAACTTTTAAAGTCATGACCATTAACTCCAAAAATCTACAGCACGCGCCATCACCACCTATTAGCATCGGCAAACACATTATCTCCCGTTTTTCACGGAGTTTGACCGACCCTCCCTATCTGCTAATGATGTGTAAAATATTCTCAAACGCCCTCACAATAAGACCCGCGATTTGAACAGTTTTAGACCTTAATACTACATGAATAAGAATGTTGATAGGCGAATTTAAGAAACAAACTTAAATGCACCTGTTTTGGAGATTTTAAACTTTAAAATTAGCTAAATAAGGGTGTTGATAGGCGTTTCAAAAGTTTGTATCCGCACAGCTGCAATCGCTGACATCCGCCATTTTGAGCTCTAATGTCATGGACAACTTTTTATAGAGGGAACGTCAACTGTCAGTTTGACAGTCTTGAAAGGGTGATGGTCGTTTGTTTTTAATCCGGGATTGTTGTTTTAGATCAGGGAGTTGCCAGGATATTTTAAATTAGCTGATTAAGATTTTGCATCAGATTAGAATTCACTTTGGTCCGAATAATTGGACTGTTGAATGCATCTGCTGTTAATCTCTGTGCATTTTATAATTGATAGTGAATATAATACAAACAAATCTTTTAGGCACGATTAATCATTGCTTACAGATTGAAATTATACCTATAGTCTGTCAAGCAATTTCCGTCAGTAGGAAAGAGCGGCAAATTCACGAAGTATTAGTCTTCGCAAAAAAAATGAATGTTGCGCCTTTTTCTACTGACAAAGTTGATTAACAGATAAATAATAAACCTAGGACCTACTGACTTTTAAAAATATTTTCTTAAATTAAATTTCTCATTCCTTTAAACCAACCCATTACAATGGAATTTAAGTGAGAAAAATATGAACATAGGTGGTTATACTTAATTCAATTCAATTACAATTACATGTTATCATAAAATTCAATCAAAATTTAAAAAAAAATTGCCACTGTGCTATGGAGCTGAATCCATCGCCACAGTATCGGGGGATTACCTCCTGAATCATCGATTTCCTACGGGCTTGAAAGGAACAGTCCCTAGATATACTTAAGGTGATACAAAATATCTAATCAAGCTCTCTATCTAACGATAGGTAGAGACGTGTTAAAATATTTGTGACTCTGTACAGGCATTCACATATTAAACATATTTAAAAAAAAGTCAATTTTATTATAACATACCAAATTTGACGTTTCATGTAGCAGTGCCGTCTGCAATATTACCTACTGCTAATGTATTACAGTGTAGCACTGGTACAGGAAATGTCAATATCAATGATGGTGCCTGTATTTCTGATATTTGCTGCTGCAATGCATTCGGCAGTAATACTGCACCAGTATCTAACGTTAGTCCAGTTTCCATCCGTTTGTTACATTTAAGCCGATAATTATCAAAAGGAAGGAGTCCGTCTATAAATTAACTTGAATAGGACAAAGTGAGGGAGTGCCATTTTAGTTAAGACTAAGTTAAGTTGGCAGCGTTTTTGATAGCCCAGACTGTGCAAGTGTTAAGTAAACGTCATAATTTCATAGGAGCTTGACGTTTAAAATAACTCTTGCACAGTCTGGGCTATCAAAAACGCTGCCTACTTAGCTTGATCTGGCTCTAGTAATTTCTATTTCCATTCAGTTCACTTAAAGTTCAATATAAACAACAGATTTCAGCCTATGAGAATCGCCCCAGGTGCTACCTAGTGCCCACGCCAGCGTAAACGTACTCCCAAAATACATAGCCATTTATCCAAGCTACACCCACCGAGGGTTGCCAGCCTATAAATCATGTTAACACATAAATTGCGTTGGCAACACAGCCCTAGGGGACGCGACAAGTTGTGACAGATTAGCAAACGAAAATAACCAAAACTCCTGCGAAACTCAACCGTGTTTTCGGGTCAATAAAGTTGATTTTTGGTTAAGTGTTCAGGTTGGGATACTAGGTTTTATTACCATCATAATGTTGCCAGTGTTAGGGCTCTAACTGAATTGGTGAATTGAAATTTATCTAATAAATTATTGCTTATTTGTTGTAGCGGGGGTAATGTGTGGAAGCATTAGATTATTCTGGGTTACATGTTAATGGAGGTGTTTGCTCGGTTTCGGTGAGAGTCATTGGTTGGGGAGGATTTTTAAGACGGGACGTTATGTTTTCTGTTTCAGTTTAGTTCAAGGGGGAGCTCCAGTCAGCGTTTCCTGCTGCAAGAACTAGGAACAGGAGATTACTTAGAGTGACAGAGAAAAATGCCCGCAATTGACGAACTTCGATTTTCGCGGTTATAGCCCAGATGCTAAGTCAAAGTATGCACGCAAACCAGCTCATAAAGCAGCGACCTCTGCCACTCTGTTATGTGTTTTCTGTTGAAAAAAATCATTAAATGATATAAAAAAACTCATACATTAACCTCTTTTCTGTGTATGATAAGGATACTGCCGAATTTTTAGTTATATTTTTGCATTTTTTACTCTATACAGCAGAAGTCCAAACCGAGATTTGAGCCCACGATTGTAGACCACCACACACATAATATGTATGTAGGTTAATTCTAAAATATCTAACGATATCTGAAGGGCTAAGATGGTCCGCTCTTTATCATTTGTCACCATGCCTGTTACGTTCTATGTTCTAATAAGTATGTAAGTGCGAAAGTGACACATGACATGACAGGTGATAAAAATGCAACAATGATACCGCTGCTGCAGTTATTCATATTGTGAACTACTAAGTTCACAAACACCCGTGATATCAAAATTTTGATTCAGTTTAGTGTAATGGATCGTAATTACTACTATTATCTTACTTAGCTAATTACGCACTATACTTAAAGAAATAAAACTATTATTGAAACGGTTGGTTCCTAAATAAAGGTTTTTAATATGACTTATACGTGCACCTCACGGAATAGTAATCTAGTAGTATAGATAAGGGTTGAAATACACTTAACATGCAGCCAACAATTTCAAGTGCAATGTGAAAGTATCTATGTTTATCTTCACGCCCCACGCCGCACGTGCCGGCGCGTGCCTCGACTTTATCAGGTAGTGCACTTCGGCCAATTATGGATGATAATAAGAGCTACTGTAGGGCATTATGATGATTTTATTATGGTGAAACGACGTCGCCCACTCTTAGTTCTTAATAAGTTTTTGCCAAATATTTCAAGCTTTTATCGCTGACGGTACTTTTCTTTTCACAGGCAACAGGCACAGCACAGGCACACACACACACATCACAGAGTTTTTTTCGTTGAAAAAATCCTAAAAACCCCAAATACAATTTGTGTACGTTGTTTTATCACAGAGTTCCTAAGGCTACCTCCTGTCTCAATCGTCAGATCAGCTCGATGGTACCCGACTCACATATATATGTATGCAAAATTTCAGCTCAATCGGAAACCGGGAAGTGGGTCAAATTTAACTTGCAAGATTTGATTACAGACAGACAACGGGACAGCTGAAACTAAATAAAAACTTGTAAAAATGGCGACCTACTAGCTCTCCGAAATATGTCACGACTACGACACGACACGAAGCGAAACCATCATATATTCAAATTCAAAATTATTGTACGTCTTGATATTTAAGTTCGTAGATTTCCTATGATTACCTCGATAAGGCATACATGTAAAGCACCAGTTATCACAGTCAAGTTATTTAGGTGAAATGTGATACAAAACAAAACCTTTTACATATATTTTACTCATATTTTCAAGGTTCTATTCCTTCTCATTTAATACAAAACACCTGAAGCGTATTAGACTGCTGTTAACTCTATGCGATTCTGAATACGATCCTCACTTTCACCCCTATAAAATCTGACTACCATCCCTACCAGCCACACTAACACCATCTAACACCTACCCTCACGCTCCACAAACATACCATGTTGACTTTACAATCACTAGCCTGTAGCGGTGGAAATGAGAAAATAGGCATGTAAAATCTACAGGCTTTCCACTTCCCATGCTCTCTATTTCTGGTTGGTTCCTAGCTGATTGAAAAAACACTTGCGAAAATAGAAATCAAGTTTTAGAGGCAGTGTAAAAAAATATCGAAAAAACATCGTGGACGTTTGCAAGTCCCAAGGTGAGCGTAGACGAGTTGATGGTGGTCTTTTAAAAACATGTAGGTAAAATATTTTGTTGAAAATTGTTAATGATTAAATTGACTGTACCTCTCGAGTGCCGCGATTTATTTTTCAAATAATTTCCTCGTACGCGGATCCGCGTTATACGAGCGCTTAATACAGCCATAAATGATAAGAAAGAGAATCTTCAGGTACGATATAGCCAAGAAGAAGAAGCTAACAGTATTGTATAAAAGTGTGACATAGCATGTATAATAATTATAATAACATTACTTATAAGCGCCTTGGTTTATTAGACTGTAAGCTTATTTGCGAATAAAATCGAAAAAGAAAAAAAAAAACAAGCTTTATGCTATGCTTGATAAAACAAACTAATCAATCCATGACCATCGTAGCTATACTTGGCGCAAAACTAAGTGGCGAGTCAGGTCATAATGCCATCTCTTTCACTCTTGGTTGGTCTTAACAAAGGTAAAGGAGATAGCATTATGATCAGTGGCCAGTTAGTTTTGCGGCAAGTATAGTAAAACTGGACAAATGCTAATGCTGTTTATTTACAATACACTACACTACAGTGCTGCAAGCTTTTTACAGAGTCAGCCTTTATTTTTTCACACTTCAGTGTTGCAAGCTTTTTGCAAAGTCAACTAACATTTTTACTTTTTACACTCGAGTGTTGCCAGCGTTTTTACCATTAACCGTGCGCGTGCCGCGGCCTTTCTACAAACATCGCACTCGGGGACTAATGGGGCAAACAATGGTGCTCAAAATAAACAGGGCACTGACTCGACGTTTGAGAGGTGTGAATTTATTTGGAGTAGCAATTTGCAATATACATGAAACTGAATTACAAAGCTGTTTTATGAAGCCTGCCACGGGATAGAATTTGTATGTTATAGTTATTTAGTTTAAAATAAGAATCAAGGGCCAATATCAGAATATTCAGAACCTATCTAGTTCTCTTTTAAAGTGTATCTAAATATTATTAAGCGTTCATTAAAATATGTATTTATTGAAACAGTTTTTAAATTAATTGTATTAGCTATTGTACCTAACCTACTAACATGTAAATCAGTGATATTTAAAAAAATTGTGAACGCCTTGCAGAGATGTAGTATTAAATATTGTTATTTAAGGGTTCGTCACATTTTAATTTTGTTGACTAATGAAATGTTTTAATGTCATAATAACAATATACATAATACAAAATATACAGATGATTACTATAACTAGCTTATATGTAAAATAGGCCCTTGAGGCATTGTACCAAGGATGCTGGCGGCATTTCCTCGTTGTATCGCAATACTGATACGTTGTGCGAGGAAGCCGCCAGCTCTTCGGTCACCAGTTACGTCAACCAGACGTTTCGCGATTTCTCCAAAAAGCTTGTGCGTGCTGGGACCCCATGGACCTAGAGTTTCAACGCCAAATGGTACAAAAAATGTTGACTAATTAGAACTAGGACAGGTTGATTGCAAAAAAAATTCGTTTGATTAGAGTGTGTGAATTTCCATATTGTCATGATAAGTGAAATCTTGCAAGTTTGCTTTCACTCACTTCAGGACAGGTGATTGATTTGTAATTGGACATGCGCAATAGCGCATGTTGCGTGCGAGTGTCAATCAGTGCAACAATCAATAAGTCAATTAATAAATTGACTTTGATTAACTGATGTATTGAAAAAAAACCTACTTACTAGATTGTAACTCAGCAGTAAGTACATTTCGTATTTGTTGATTTTAGAAAATTACATTTCACAGCACGGAAAGGCCCATTTTCAGCAGTTACCATCACACAAACATGGTTTATCCTAAGGACATAAGTACAATTACGTAGGTTTATCCTTTTTGTATTGAATAGTGTAGAACCTGTTATAAGCTACATAATTTTAGAGTTGCTGGAGCTTTAACTTACTGTCAATTAAATAAATTTCCAATAGATATTGACTGGGACTGGAGACTGGGTCGCAGTAACATAATAGTAGGTTATAAAAACTTTGGGAGGTAAGATAGATGCACTCAAGGACTGGAATAGTCTACATGTGGCAGCAACAGATGTTGAGAAATGGTGGATCTACATTGCCCTTTTATTTCATTTTTTTACCCATTTGTGTTATCTATCTTGATGTGTATGCGTCTATTAAATTATTTGTAAATAGTATGTTACTAACCTTATCTAATTTTAAGATTTTTTGTACTCTACTAACACTATATGGATCTCCCAGATTCGAACTAAATAAATAATTGAATTGAATGAATGCTGGGATTAACCTAATTTTACGGTTTCAACTCACGTGTTTTTAAAATAAGTTTAACGTTATTATGTCCTACGATATTGCATTGCATTTCGATTAATGCTGGGAGTTTACCACCTGAAAACCGTATTGTAACCGTTAAAGTTGGGATTTCAGATATTAACTATACAAACCACCTTACAGTATTTATACAGTAAGAAGTTTGCTTTAAAATAATATTTATATACTTTAACCACGTTATAGCTATTTAAAACTATTTTGAGATTCACGTCAGACATTACATTCGAAATCAAACACACACATATAAGCCACATTTTCCACCCTCCCTTTCTCTTTGTTTATACTCTAATCAAAATGCACAATCGGTAATCAATTGAAAACAAACTCGGAGCGTAACACGAAAAACGAATCAAGTGAAAATTGCGCTGACAAAACATTGTCACTTCGGGGGCAAATGGCAACAGGGGCACAGGGTAACCTGCGGCAGCGGGAGGGTTCCCACGGTATCTTACTGATACATGAAGTGTTTAGAATGGGTGATGGAAACACAAACGTTTACTATTTATGTTTATCTTGTTAGAGAAAATAGTGTTGTCTAATTGTAAGGTGATTTTTATCACGTCTAGCGTAAACGTGCACAAACGGTGAAAATGTCTGATAAAGTTTTTTGTTTGCTTGTAAAAACACAGAATTAGAATAAATAGTTAAGAGTCGTTGATATTTGTTTGTTCGTAGCGTAACTACGTAGTTACGCTCCCATTTTAAAACGACTAGTTAGATTGCTTTGATAATATCTGATTGTTAGATAAGGTTAGCAAAACTTGTGTTTGCTGTATTTCGTTTGTTTTATAAGCTATACAATAAACTAAATTAGTTAATAATAATACTTATACCTCATGTCATTGTATGTCCAAAGTTTCATTACAATCCAACATGTAGTTTTAATTCCGTTCGTTGTATGGGAAGGTGAAATTCAGCCGAGCTTGCTGCGGACGTAGAATTGATTTTAGGATTGAAGAGTAGGCTATATTTAGGTCGCCCGTTGATGTCTAATTCATTCATAATATTAACAATAATTTTAAACCTAATATGGAGTCCGTCTAACTAGGTTAAATCTGCAGCGACTCTGCGACGTTGACGTCATCATTTTTTGACATTTAATGGTGTCACTTCCATACTCTGCCGCTTGTCAAATTGCCACAGAGTTACCTTGGACTGACTCTACAACTATACTCTTTTCAATGATAATTTTTATTAATATCTATTTCATTTTTTATATATTATATTAAAAGTACCGACCCACAAGCGAATCGATTCATTTCACCAACATGACAAGCCTTAACATTATTTGCATCAACTATTGTAATTAATATGCGAATCCGAAAGATAAATATAAGGTAAGATAAGTTAATTGGAACAGGAGGCATTAATCCATAATCGTGTGTCCGCGGCGGATGCTAATCGGTCATGTTCTCGATGTGTCTGTATGTCTGTCTTAGCGGCTGTAACTGTAGGTTGATGCTGTGGGAAAAAGGGGGTAATGTATTTTGACGAATTAGGGTAGGGGGTAGACTATAGTCAGACGCTTATTGTGTTTTAAACAATGGCTTTTTATCCGACATATACATAGAAGGGTTGAGATTTAAGTAGTATGTGTCTGTATGTACTTATCTAAGTTTTTGTGGTATATAGCGTAAATGTAACCTATAGAACTGACTTTTATAAATCAGTGTTTTTTTTTCTAAAACACTTTATTTATTAATCAGTAACATTAATAATTAATCAATAAATGTGTGCGTCAATTTATTTGTAAAAATTGTGTATGTATTTGTGTTTTTTCTTACAAATATATCGGGAATAGAAAATATATGTGTAATGATCGGAAAAGTTTTCGTTTTTGGTATACATATTTAAGTATCTCTGAACCAGAAGTGTTTATTTCTACAATATTGTTACCGATAAGGATAGGATTGGAGAACAAAACACGTAACGTATGACTCATCTCACGAAATTTCATTATCCCTGAATACCATATTTTTTATTCAACCAAAAAAATCCTTTTAAGCTACTAAAACGCGGCTTTTTAACTGACCACATTAAAATTGTTTATCAAGCCGGTAGCGAAAACTTTTTCCAATAAATATCTCATAAAACTGACGTTTGAAGATAACGGCTGACGGTGACAGGGCCGTTGCATTAATGTAAAAAAAAACAAAACAAACATGGCGGCGCAAGATGGCCGTCAAAGGTGCCGCCGGTAGCGGTATTCGTAAATGATAAATTTAATATTTTTATACCGTTCGGAGAGGTTGTGATGCCACTGGGTTGGTTTGGTGTGACAATTTTTATGACTTGTAAATCGCATCGTACTAAATATTGAGATTAGTAAACGAGTGCACTGACCATCTGATAATAATATACATTGGCAAGTTTGGTGGAGTAGGTACTAGCTAAAAATGCAGTTATGAAATCTGTATATCTTCGTAAATATGCAAGTTTATGTACGAGTTTCAACTGTGGTTACCTACTCAAAGGGTACGTCTGAATGTCCGCCAACTTCAACAACGGCTGATCCATTGGCTAGATATATGTGAAGTGTGCGGTGAGTTAAATACAAGCAACAATAACTAAACGCGTGGGAAAAGTGACCTTTCATAGCTTGAACAGCAGAACTTATTTGACAGCAGTCAAATAACTATGTTCCATACCCGCCAGGGCGGCGCCACAGTCACCGAGCTAACAACTAATATGTTTTAGCGGTAGTATCAACTCCAAACTGTCCCCAAAACAGAAAATGTGGTCCGGCCGTGCCGCGATTTCACGCATGACACTTACTTTCAATTATTATAATATTCATTTGTCAATCCTAAAGTTCGATGGCACAGTTCCAAAGGTAACTTTGTACGGTGTTTTCTATAACAAGTCAAGGTAATTGAGCGTTTGAATTGAACTACTGTACGGATGCTACACTTCATAGACTGTTGCAAATTTGTAACTTTATTTCAATGACGTTAAGATCGAATATTGGTTAACTCGCGTGTTCTGCTTATGAACTCGATTAAATATAGTTTGACCCCAAAACTCATAGGAATTATTTAAAGGGACGGGTCAGAAACAGCTGGCAGTGTACATGGTCATCCCATGGTCGCTAATCTTATTTGGTAAACAAACTATGGTTCAAAGAGCAAGATAATAAAGTAGCGATTTAATTTGTAATAAAAAAGTTACGCAATGGTATCTCAGTGTGCTATATGTAAGGAGTAATGAATATCCCATCAAAAATATTAATTAGAATGTAAGAGCAATAATCTATATTAAGAATAGCTTTGCTTTTGAATTCACCGACCAAACTATTTGAGTTTTAAATCGGATGTCAAGTTTAAATATACAATTTGAGGAGAATGAGGAGGGTGAAGGAATGACACTCTGGTTTCTTTTCTTGTAATTGGCTTACTACCGCATGTTTAGGCAATTTTTGGACTACATAATATAAATAGTTCACTAGACTTTCAAATGATTTCAAGGCTACATAAATATGTTGTTTGAAATTGACAAACTTACAAACTTTGAGTAAAGGTATTAGGTACACAAATATTATCTTTAACTATAGGGATATTGTCCCATATGAATACATTTACGTTACAAAACATACTTTAAAAGACATAGCGATATCTTGCAGCAAAGAAACCCGGTAGCTTCGTATCGATCGGAATCCCGCCAAGTGTAATCCGGCGGTCGGTGTGTGTTACCGTTTGTGTCAACGCAGGACGGTTCACGCTTTCACGTGCAAAGGTGAGCCACCTACCATCGCCCACACTTACCACATCGGTGGACCTTATTACAAAAGGCATAAGGTCCACTGATGGACAATTAACAGTGTTGCTGTTTGTACAACGAAATATACCATGTTTTTGAACCATTTATTTACGTTCTTATAAGTATACTTTGAAATCTCTGTTAAATTTTGTCAATATCTATTAACAAACACAAATGTCAGGCAAGATGACAGAGAAGAAAAAATACAAATGGTAAAAGGCATACTCTACCGGTCAATTATTGGGACAAACAGAGACTTATGTTGTTGCAGGAAAGATTCAATTTCTAGGAGATACTTTAACCATGCTTAGGTGGATAATAAAAGTTACAGGTCACACTGAACGTCTTTCGGGACCCTGAAATCGCTAAATCAGTTATGCCGAACCCCGAACTGATCTTATAACTTTTTCGTGAACCTAATTTGGAAGGAAATATTAAAAAAAGGCATTAGTTAATAATTAATATAAAAGTTAATAAAATTACCATTTGTTTTTGGTATGTTATCAGGAATATGTGTGTGTGTCAGAAACGTGTTTTTAATTGTGTCGCATTGCGTATGTTCTGTTCCTCACGGGCGCACGCGGTACCTATAGCACAGCTATACGATCCTATCATCTATGGAATAGCCACAATCAAATACAAAACCACCTTGAAATTTAACCCAAGCCACACATAGCTAGAATCTTTTGTCATAATCTGTCATTTTGACTTATGTTTTCGTAAGAACGGGATAAAACATAATTAAATGAAATGGTCTTATTCATAAACGTCTGTCAAGTCTAACAAGCCGTTGATAATCGTTTGTGTTTGACAGAAAACACAATTTAATAAAGATTCCCTTAGTTTTATTAATAAGGGCGTAAGTATATGGGGATAAGTGTTATAAAGCACGACCAACTCACAGGTCTCATGGTAGAATTTTTATCATTTGTTATGTCATGCCTCCCTTTCGCACTTACATACTAGTTAGAACGTGGCAGGCATCATGACAGATGATAAAAAAATTGACCATCTTAGCAGGCCCGCTTATCATTATCTTGCTAGGCCTTGTTCCAATTTATACCTGGGGTAGGCCTTCCCTGTTCTTCTCTTCCATTCTGCACGATTGAGTGCAAGGTTGGCGTCTATATTGAGATCTTTCAGGTCTCGCTGAACCGTCGTCAGCCTGGTGGCAGGTCGTCTTCCACTTCCTAGCTTCGTCGTTGGAATCTCGAGGGCTACTTTAACCATGTAGTCTTCTGGATGCCTCTGTACATGACCATACCACCTGAGACGTTCTGCAGCCCCGCTTAGTTAGTGCATAATATAGGCTCGTGTCGAAAAGAGCGTTATCGGGCGAATGACACCGGGGCCGAAACTAGGGCAGTATGCTACAAGCGAAGACAGAGAAGCCCTACTACCTAAGGCGATTAGGCCCATTAGGGAGCGTTTGGCAGATATCAAGGAATTTTGACAATTACATCAAAGCGTGAAAATGTGACAAATAATGACAAATTTCTACAGCGTGTATTTTTGATACGAATACATAATCAAAGGGCAGTTAGTTTAGGCCTTAATGAACACACTTTCATAGGTTTTATAAAAAATGGATGACCTTTATTTTTCGATGTAAAATAATTTAGCAAACAATGTATCACTACTTTATTTAACTCAAAACGTCGCGTTTAATGGCGCGACGTCACAACTGTCACAAGTAGGGTTGCCAACCTTAGTGCACAGTTTTGCGGTACATTTGCGATCAATTTGCGGGACTCCTTCGCCCGGCTTAAGTGGGAAAGGTATACCTATTGGCCGTCAACGTATTGAAAGGCATGAAAAATAGAACCAAGGTAACTTTCTAAATATTTTTAGCACACTAGCATATAAATTTTATGGCATAAACAATAAAGAAAATAGTTTAGGTTTTAGTATAGATCGGTTTAATCCCTGAAGATTTCTAATTAAAATCACGCGCTGGTGCAAACCGTACCTCCGTTTCAGTGCTTATAATCTAGTCTAGCCAGAAAACGGGACAATCGGCGTCCCGCACAGACCCTTTCCCCTCCCTTCCCTGTCCCTTTGTGGGACGCGTACTTTAGGGCTCCAGAAACGGGACGTCCCGCGTGTTGCGGGACGGTTGGCAACCCTAGTCACAAATGACCATGATGTACGGAATACATTGCCGCTCGAAAAAAAAGAAAAAAAAAATGAATTATAAGTATTCTGGTACTTAAGACTAAATTAAAACAATGTACGTATAGTTCAAGTTTGTGGTTAAATCAAAAATACACACTGTATGAAAATATGACGTGTCTAATGACACCTTACTTTGTGCTATCTAAGATGGTGCAGCTGGTGATGGTGATGGTTCGTGTCATCCACGATTTGTCAAATCGAAATCTAACCTTTAATAACATGATATTACGAATCAAGGCAGGCGTCTTCGTGAATGACACGATATATGGACTCTAACGGTAATATTTCTGCTGTTTTCTATCTACTGTCACTTAAATTCAGTTATCTACAATTCTATTTTATCAACACATTATCAATGTGGTACATTGTATCGAAAAAAAATCAATTTATCTCGACATTTGGAAGTCACACACACACGGTAAACCTTGGATGAGAGAGATTAGAGAGAGTGTTTTGAAGAGCAGGAATGTTTACTTCTGTCAGTTGCCCAAGAAACTCTAGGCCCATTTTTTATACTACGTCGGTGGTAAAGAAGCATACGGCCCGCTTGATGGTAAGCAGTCTCCGTAGCTTATGTACGCCTGCAACTGCAGAGGAGTTACATGTGCGTTGCCGACCCTAACACTCCGCACCCTCGTTGAGCTTTGGCAACCTTGCTCACCGGCAGGAACACAATGCTATGTATTTCGTTTAGCAATATCGGGCTTTAGAAATCTCTTAAGAGCAATTCCTAGCTGAGCAACTTTTCAAAGATATGTTTCTGTCGCGCTGCGGTGCGCGGGAGTGCGTGCGTGCGATAAGGACAACTGCACCTCGGATTGTCATATTTGTATACTGCGCCTTTTTTGCTATTTCCGAGGCGCTGTAAGCTTATTCAAAATAAAATAATCCAAAAAAAGCAAAACATAGCGGTACAGATATTGATGATATTGATCTTATTTGAAAAAGAAAAAACATTGCTCTTGGTTAAAAATCCAGGGAGGAAACAGTTGAGAGCGTTTGCATGGAAAATCGCAACTAGGAATTCCTCTTAACGTTGTATTACCTGCAGACAAACTGTATAGGCTTCATCTTTCAAGCTACAATCGTACATCTATACATCATCTTAATAAAGTTCCTGGACTCATTCTGAAAATACTTACATCTACGAAAAAAAGATACGAGACAGTAGCGTTCGTAAATTATGACTAATAAAAATATATCCGACCGGAACGATCATAAATTCACAATAAAAACTAGCAGCGGCTACTTTTTATTTACGGTATTGTGTAAAAGTAAACAAATAATACTTTTCATTTCATATCAAATTGATTTAAATTAGTTAAAAAGCACCCCCGATGCGATAAAATGTATATTATAGTATAATCAATTAATTTCATTCCGCCCAAGAGATTAAAAAAGCAACTGGCCGTATAAAATTCTAAGGGATGCCAATATACAATGAGGAAAAAATAAATTTCGAAAAAAGAACGCCCAGCTGCCAACGTAGCGCGAAAGAGACGACAATGGGAAATAATGGGGGCGAAAAGGACGAGTATACGGATTAAAAAAAGTCCGCGGATTAATTTTATTCCCGTATTAAAATGTGTATTCAGTTTTTAAATGGAAAAAATGGCGAGCCGTTAATTTAGTTCGGTGATTTACAGCGGACTCTGGAATTTGGAGGTTTGAGGAAAATTCAAATGTTTTCTTTTTAATTATGATTTGTAAAATTTACCTTGGCAACATTGCTTCTAACATCTGACACAAATTCCTATCTCTCAAAGACAAGATTTCAAACAAAAAGATGTCAAAAAATAAACGGTTATTGTACTCTCAGCGTAAAAAACGCACCCGTCGATTTAAAAATATCACAGTTTTCCATAAAGCAACCCTTTTTGGGATTAAGCCCCACTTTTTATGGGTTCTGACAGTACCTATAGATAATAAAACATGTACCATAAATTCTTGGTAACGTATTGCAAAGGGCCTAATTTTGCAAAACTGGAAAAAACGACGAGGATGTGTCAGTCAGGTTAGAAGCTCTAACCACTACAATATTTACTGGAGATATAATTATAGTCAATAATCGTTTTACTACGTTTAGTACCACGTACCATTACCCCCCTACCGTACCGTTGTCGTTACCAGTAACATTGTTCTTCGTAAAAAATAAAATATCCGAGCATAAAAGCCTTCCCGATTATTGGTTCAATATCCTTCGCACTCTTCTGATATATTTTTTGTACCGTTTATTTATGTGGACATATACAAGATTTACCTTTACATGAACACATATACATGTATATATGTAGAGAATAACACTAATAATTATGTTTGTTTTATGGATACACAGTTCAAAAATACCTTTTAATGTTGCCAGCACAAATATCAATATGTCCAATTAAAATTCTCTACTGTAGATTTTGAATACACACATAAAAAGAATTATAATTTTAAAACAACAATTACAGTCTCATGTTTGTTCACGACTGTTGTGTGAGTGGCGTCTCCTGACGACTACCACCATACCTTCTCATCACCGCCACCCACCACCATATCTTCTCATATCCTGACTACGACCATTAACTACATATTCTATCATTGATTGTTTAATTTCTTTCGTAAGTTTAACAAGTACCTACAGTACAATCAGCTGCAGAAATGAATTTCTGACCCAAAACAGAAGTGTGTACGCAGGGAGGTTTCGTTGCAACTGATTATTTGTGTACCTACCTAGAAAACCTAACAAATAAAACATGGTTAGAAATGATGATAACCGAATAATGTCGTCACTGCACCTGTTAAACCAACGAAAGGGAACGATTTGAATTTTTAAAAGCGTTTCAATACGGGGAGCCTAAAGGAGGATTAGAGCCCTTCGCGGAACGGCACGGTTTGCGGCGGTCGATTATTTGTGCATAGAGAATAGAACGCTTGTACCACTATGTAGTAGTTATATCCTGGCAAACCAATTTTATCAGTAACTGTAGACTAAAATACTAAACTCATTCTTTTTTTTGGGGTTATATACCTAATAGCATTCAAAATTACAGTACCCTACCCTCTTAGTCTATGCTCTACTGACAAGCCACTTTTACCAAACTAGGTGAAGAAACAACTTGCTGGGATATATATAAAAAAACTCTATAATACCTAAATACATTCGACCAAAACTGTTTAATCAAATATGGCTGACTTTCTATATAAATCATAACCTGAAAATCTTATTTATGTAAATAAAAAAGTATCACTTAATCTATGTTCGGCCTTCAAGTACGGAATAAAAAGAAATTACGAAAGTTTTAGTTTTTTTTACAATTACAGCCAAATATTTTAGCTACTCGTTTAGATAATATACTTTTTCATTAGTAGGGTAAAAAGCTATAATATTTGACCCTCACTAATCTATAACCCAAATAATTTATTACAAGCATGATTATGTAACAACATTTATGCTTATTTCTCTCTGACTCCGCCTTATTTATCGTATATTTACGTTAAAAATACTACACTACGTAAATACCCACGCAACTAACGTAACAATATCAAAAATAACAAACACAACGCTGCTAATTAAGGCCAAGTAACTTCCTCCGTTTCCCCACATTTCGGGGGGGAGGGGAAACTGGCAACACTCAGGAGGGGGGATAAGCGGCTTACGCGGGGCTGTTTTGATTATTCCGAAGGATGTCTTCTTGAAACGTAAATTATGCAATGCTCTCCCGGTTGTTTTCGCTTGTCATGTCGGTGTTGCCATAGGGAATGCTAATGGTACCCCTACGAGTTTTTAGTTCCGTGAAATTTGGGAGTCTAAGATGGCTAACGATTTAGGTTAGGTTAGAAATTCTTAATGGATTAAAGTTTATTATATTCAATGCGAGTTGCATTCAACAGAATGTATTAGGGATTATAGTTTGCAAACGATATCAGACTACATCAATATTTAAAGTAGATAGGTAAAACAAGAGTTTATTCGTTATGCGGAAGATCTTAATCCTATTAACCCACATTCATCTACCAGGTGATACAACACCGATATTTTTTGTTTTATATGGATAATTTACAAAATATAAATAATCATGAAAATAAGATTTTTTAGTTTAGGCTTAATGTCAATGCACGAATTCATTATTTTTTACTTGAATGAGTTCTTTGTGCATTCGAGTACTTATTACGATATCAAAAATATGAGAAAATCATTTGTGCCACCAGAAAGTACTTAATGAAGAAACACATTGCTTCTATTTCTTATTAATATAATTAAATACGCAATACATGTTGTACACGAAATCTGGCCATCAATGTGAAAAAAAATATTCCCAAAAATAATTTTAAGCACTCAATCCTAAAGAAATCACTTAAATTTTAAATCACGCAACTCACTAATAAACTAATGCTAATCTTATTGTACCAGTCATAAATCCTACCATTTCTACTAAGCACGTTTGATTTACAAGCCTCCTTCGAGCCTCGAGCTGGCAACAGCGGAAGGTGTCGCCATATAAATGGTTGTAAAACCTTAAAGGATTGTAAACTGACGTGGTTTGCTGTAACATAGGAACGCTTTCAACAAATTGCTCGTTTCTAGTGGATGTGGTTTTTGAGATTGAGTAAATTAGGTTCGTATGTAAGGTATCAGGTTAATATCTTATATATGTACGTAGTGTGTAGAATGCCAAGATGTGAGATATAAGTTCCATTTACTTGTTACAGTTACCAAAGAACATAAACGCGATCAGTCTCATTATGTAGAAGGCTACAAGGATGTTCCTGACGGTGTTGTAGTACCTACGCTGCACACAGTGTCAGTATATTTATATAGGATACAATGATTAAGGTCTTCCCTCTAAGTTCACTTTTAAGTTGTTGGGAGATATGTTGTTATCGTATCGTCCAATGAAATGTGAGGCACTCGTCAGCCAGAGATGGTGGCCTAAAGATTAAAACAATTGCAGCACTCACCTTGAGGAAACCCAACAGCCTCAAGCCCATGATGCGTCAGCCCAAACGGGCCTAGCCCGCCCAACGGTCCAGGTCCCATCCCCATATGGTGCGCGCTCGTATGATGAGCGTAAGGGTTCTGCGCCAGCGGCGACGGCTGCTTCAAATAATGGAAGTAGTGGTGAAGCGGCGTGGCAGGGTGCGCTTGCGACGCCGAGGCGCTAGGCTGCGTCGAGTTGGTGAGCAGCGCCATCTGTCGTTTTGTAGTCACCGTTGCCGCGCGCGCGTTTGTGGCATTTTTGGGCGTTTATTGGCGGTCTGCCATTTTTTCGATCTGGAAAAAGGTGAATCGCGTTACAAAAATTTTTGAAGGAAAGATCAATGTAGGTAATGGGCTTTCAAAAGTAGACTAGGCGCATATTTTAAATAAATAAATAAATATAATAGGACATTTATTACACAAATTGACTAAGTCCCACAGTAAGCTCAATAAGGCTTGTGTTGAGGGTTTAGAGCTTTAAAGAGTGCAAAAGAAATACAAGTGCCGCAACAACTCCAAGAGCTGCTAAATATTAAATTCGCGACATCTACTGACAAATTGGTTTGCTAGACTATAGTACAATTAACCGAGTTCGTACGAGTCTACTTACTTGGTTAGCTAAAAGTCTCTATTAATCTAAAAATAACCTAACAGCAATATTAAAAGCAAATATTTATTTCTAACAAGGCAACGTAATTATATTCCAATAAAGACCAATTTTTCACGGCTCATACACACGACATTGAAATTACACGTTCGATTGAACACATCAATTTCAATTGCATTTTTTCCATAACTCCACAATTGCCCTTAATTTTTTCTGCATTGCAACACAAAGGTCTAAAAGTCAAACACGTGGGACGTTAAAGATTGAAAAACGCCTCATTCGTCACGATTTCGGCGTTCCAAATTCAAAAATTGCAACTCTGTAAAGGTTTTTTTGGGAGTAGGTACATGTTTGCCGACATTCTGTCACGTCTTTTTTGTAGTTACCTGGTCTTGGGTAGTACGAGGGGTTGTATTGTCAGAGAGTGTGCTGACATACGAGATGTAAGCGATGAAAGGTGGGCATGATACTCGTACTAATCGAGGTCTACCTATTCATAATGTTTCTAATGGTCCCTCTGTGTATAATACATTCCGTAGTGTATAGTTAAAATAGCTTGGAAGGAGTGAGAGTCCGCTTACAAGTAAATAAATTAAGTTCGTTACGGTTAGGAGTTATTAGAACAATACAAAGTAAATTAGTTTATTTCCTGGTACGTTATTTCATAAACTGAGTAGTGAACAACAAACTTTAGACCTGGCAACACTTAACACTTTATTATTTATGCTGACGGTGCGTTTATAATGCTTGGTAAGCCTAGGCTAGGCCATTTACTGGAAGTACTTCTTTGGTTACTAGGTAGGCTAGGAGTCTAAGACAGATGTAGGATTCTTCATAGCATTTCATCAAACTAACAGATTGCAAAGATCATCAGGTACCAGGTACCTGTACAACTAGTCCATATATACTATCCTAAATGAGTCGTGTATTTCTAAAAGATTTTCAGAAAACTAAATTATAATGAAAGATTTACATCGGGATCACCAATTAGTTTCTTTAGGGATCCGGTTTTTAGGATAAAATGACCATCGTGGTCCGTTTCTACTTGAGTTTATTAAATTAGCAAAAAAATTGAATAGGTCCGGATCCAGAACTAAATTTAAAAAAAGACAAAATAAAAACTTAAGCTTAGAATACATTTAAAAGTAGACAAAAAAAATAGATAAAATTTAAAAAAAGTTTTTTTTTTTTCTGAGCTCAAAAGCAACGGTCGCAGACGTTTCTGTTTTGTAATTTTTTTTTATATCATAGTTTCTGCTAAGTCTGAGTAATGAAAATTTGTATCACCATAACACGGCAATTCATTAGTAATTCTCTGCTTCCTTTTCGCAACAACCGCGTGACTGTCGCCAACATGTTCCCAGAAACCACATTGTCACCACGGCACCTTGAATTATCAACAAAAGATTATCCTAAACCAATCCCGGACAAAAGCTTCCACGAGCACGCAAATATCGTTCCTTAAGTTTATACGTTCAAGATATAGAATCGCTTGGGCGTTTATGAAGGATTTCTGCTCTGGTGAAATTTGGCAGATCTCAAGGTGTTCATTTGTTAACGCTAAACCCGAATGGCGGTGAGTTTGAAGTGTTTTCACGTCACTGGACTTTCTTTTTTAGGTTGACTCACTTCTAAGGAAAGTGGTTTTCGTGTACAGGTACGATGGTTTTGTAAACACACATTTTTTCTCATTGGTCTGGATTCCGTGAATATTTAGTATATGGATGACTTACCTACGCACATAAGGTAAACGTCCTAGAGTTTGACAGCCTAATCTAAAAGTTGACAGTCCGTTTGTCACCTTTACTGCTTGAAATTAAAGTGAAGTCCAGACGGGACATTTTTTCGACAATCTGATTAAATTGTCCCGTCCGGACTCCACTTAAGATAGGAGGAGGCCATTGGGTCAGTGTCCAGTAGGTATTAGGTACTGAGATATTTACATTAGTGTCCCTACTTCAAAATATTAAATTATACCCAACATACCTGCTTTAAAGGAATTGACTTTCATTGCTTTTCAGTATGGGCACGAATCTTATTAAATGACGACTCACGCTAGAACGGTCCGGGTGGAGGCGTCCGACACTTCATTTTCTATGATGGATGAGCGGTGATCACTGATCAGTGATCAGGTGATGCTTTCTTTAGAAAAAGAAGTGTCGGATGCCTCTGCCCGGCACGGACCCGGACCGTTCGCATAAAAAACCTTACAGTACATATGGTGCTACTTTACCGCACTAGTGCGATAATTAGCACATTACGTAACTACATATGTCGAAAATTGAAAGGGTCATGTTGTACTGTAAAATGTACAGTCAGCATCAATAGTAGCGGATGAAACAACGCGCCAAAAGTATCTGATATTCCGGATAACTTTTCCAAATATAGATAAATCTCTCATATTTACGTTCAAAAGTAAGTCATTTATAGTCTTAATTGTTCTACATATAGAACTATCACTTTTTGTTAAACTGTTACAGAATGGTAGATACTTTTGAAACCTTGTTTGATCCGCTACTTTTGATGCTGAATGTACTACCTATAATGCAGAATTAACATGGACCGTAAAATTCACATTACGTGTATAAATAATCTTTGTCTAAACTACATTGTTCAATTCAGATTTGCAGTAAAGTTCTGAACTTGCACTAGTATAAGTATTCATAGCCTAGACTAGACATAACTTGTAACTTTTATCTACTATAGGTAGTATCCGTATATTTTACGACGTTTCTAATATAATCGAAGAGCAATCAAATCGCTTGGCTTAAGCTCAAATCGTTAAAACTGCCTATAACATTTTATGACGTATGATATTTATGTGATGGCTCGTTTGATATGACTCGAGTCTCGAGTTAAATAGTCTAGCTGAAAGAAACTGTAATAAAATGAAGAAGACATTTCTAAAATGAATCTACTTAAATACGCACACTGCAAATGTACATTGGGCCTTTAGAATATAAAAGGAATGTTTAAATTTTAAATCTATGTTTATATTATAAAGGAAAATTTTAAGTCTGTGATATAAAGTTTAAAACTACTCTCCGATTACTTAATTCCCTCTTTTACTTTAGTAACAAAACAATCGAACGCTGACAATTATTAAAGAAAAAACACTATCAATTCTCCCCCACACAAAAGGTGTCAATGGCGAAAATCTATTTGTCAAAAACGCAACGCGTCATAAATATCGCGGGCAAACATTCGCCATATTGTTTAAAAACAAACATTTCGCGCCCTTCGCTGATGTCTTGTTTGCGCAGTTGGTAGCTCCGCGCAAGGTCTTTTTTGGGGGTGCATTTTGAGACATCGAGATAAAAATTGCTGCAATGATGTGGGATAAGCTACGTCATTTGCACTAACCGAACTGAACTGGAGTCGGGTATTAATGTTAATTTAATTATCTAACTTACCTATTTAATCTGCGAATATCTTATTTATTTTTAATTTTTACAATCGTACGCCAGCCTCGACGCATGCGACTAGTGACATTGTGAAATTACATGGAACTTACCGACAGGCAGTCGCTTGTCAGTTACAATAATTTCTAAAACTGCTAATATTTGAGTTACCGTTACCAAGACTTACTTTAAGCAAGTGGATATGACGCAGGCAGAGAAAATTGGAAATCTTTACATTTGGTCACTAAAGCGTACGTAGTATATAGGTGATGTTAATTTAGACTTTTCTTTTTTTATCAGTGTAATTTTCCAAATAAATGGTACTCAGTAGGAATGTTTTCAGTGATAGAAACGTTATCTATGGCATGGCACATCACTACCCCAAAACTGCGTAAAACCGTCGTTGTTATGACAAAAACGTTAATTTCGGGCGTGATAATTGCCCACTGGGACGCCATTGTCAAGGATTTCTCGCTTCGGAGGACACTATTAACTATTTGTAAGGATTTTTTTTTATTTCCGAATAACTATTTGTCACAGGGGACCCTTTCGGCACTTTTTGTGCGACGCAATGAATGGGTTTGGGAAATGTGGTTTGAGGGAAAATTTGAATCGAATGAGGTTTTAAGGTAGCTTTTGCGTCACTTTTTTTTAACGCTTAATAGGAACAATGGCTCATCCATCACGGTGGTCGTTAAGATTCAGGAAAATAATGAAATTAATGTGCATATTGAAAGAGTTTAAGTAAACGATTCAGTTCAGCGGTAGGCAGTAAAGATTAGTATGTATGATGAATCGCTCAAGTCCCTAGAAAAAATCCTCAAGAATGCAAATTAAATTTTGGCAACCGTATTATTTTCTAAAAAAGCGGTACGTTTTTTCCGAAAACTTCGCTCTTTGAACCTACGGCACTTTAAGTTAAACAAAGACCTAGTCCACAAACTAAGACAAACAAGAAAGTACCTAATCGATCGCTCGCCCTTGTCCCAATTATTTAGTATAGCTGAAGGCTTCTAACACTTAGCACAGATGGCATGCGTTTTTAGACAAGAATTCAATCGATCGATCAAATGCCGTAATGTAATGCAATCTTATGCAATTATCGGTGACGTTTGTCAAGAAGCCATTACTTCACATTCATTTATCATCTCATCACAGTCTGGGCTCATTTTACTCAAAGGAAACATTCCTTTATTTTTAACTCTTAGAATATCATAACTGCATGAAATTTTTTGTATTCGCCTGTCTCGCCCGAGAGTCAAACCGACTAAAAATTTCAAAAAATAAGCACTCGCTATTTTATTCAGTTAGTCGATACACTTGTCAAATGTTAAAATTTCTCTAAGAAACATAAGGTATTACACTCGTCCGTTGTACAAAATATCCATAAAATGTGTCGTTTCCAAGCAAAAAGGCCCGCTTTGTCGCTTGCCATAAGGACGCTTTGACAGGTTATTCGTATAAAGATACAAGCAAATTTCTTCCTTATGATGGTAAGCAACAAAGTGGAACCTTTGACTTGACTTCACCACAAACAGAATATTTAATACACAAGAATATTTTAGACAAGCAAATAGTAAAAAATATTTGAATACAGTTTTGTTTCTTTTTAAAAATAAAAGATTTTTTAAGTAAAATGAGCTAGCTTAAGGTTTTAAAGCACTTTCCCTCCAGGGCCCATTAATAATTTCCAACCTGTATCGTGTCTTACGTTAGTAGTGATAGTACAGTACGTAAGTAGTCATTTCCTTGCTCTACAATATTCTCCTGGGTCGTACGACAAGAACATTAAAAGATGGGACACACTCCTGTCAGAAACAAGATGAAAAGATAAAATGTTTCTTCACAAAATAAAATATTCTTCTCAAAACAAATATGAATTTATATTCTACCAAATATCAAGAATCCAAATTAAACAGCAACTAAACACTTTTTTGTAAGAAATAAAATGTTATTGGACACGAATTTGGGGTGCGTTCATATCATGACCATTGTTGCCCCTGACAGTTCACTAAACACCTCGGAATCCCATTCAAATTTTGAAATTGGAACATCTCTGTTCGAATTTCAAAGTGACAATTTTATTGTGTCGCTAGTTTTTTGCCGTCGTAAGAAATATGCCCCAATACAAATGTACAGCTAATCAAATAAAGCTGACATATTAATGACATGTTAATCAATATGACATTTAAAAATTACGTACATGTTATTAAGCTGTAATTACATTAAAAGACAAGTACACATTTTTTATGTTTCTTGTTATCTAAGGTCCATAATTACACCGGTCAAATTGAGGTCTTTTACAATCAAACAAAACTAAATGGGGTGGCGTAATGGAAATAATTCCCAAAAGATTCATTCGGAGAATAAACAATTAGTTGTAGGAGGGAATCTAATATTCAACCAGACAAAATACTAAAAGTAAATCAGTTGACTCCCCTGGGAGGCAACCCGATGCCTCATTAGGGGCAATGGTACAAATGATTATGTTGGCAGAATTGATGGGGGTTTGGCGGGAAGTGTGCGAGAAATAGCGGGAAGGAAAACAGTTCAGAGATTGCTTTTCTACGCGCGAGTATCTTTAGAAACAATTTATTTTTATGCATCATCTACTTTTGAAATATAATTATCAAAGATTCATTGTTACCTGTATCAGCTCGATTTTTGTAAACCAAGGTGAAAATAACATTTTTCTACTTGTCGACTGTAATGGTTGAATTAAGATTTCGTGTATATGGTTTCCTGGCCAGGGACTGTCTAATTTCAAACATACTTTATTAGGATCATACTGTCTTTGTCTTACACTAGTATTAACACAAAAAAAGGGATGAGTTTTTTTCTTCTTATTTACTGACAAATTGGGGTTGCTAGATTATAACTATTCCTATTCAATTTTTTTCGTAGGTGTAAATTGTAAAAGTGTATTTACAAAACTTGTTCAAAGATTATTTGAACTTGAACTACTAATAGGTATTATAAACATACCCCGGGGTTTTCGGTGCGGGAATGTTTTACACTAGCCAAAAAACAGGTTAAAACTATAAAAACCAATACTATTTTAATATTTCACAGCGCATTTGAAGCTTAACTTCTATTTTTAATTCATAGTTTGGTTATTATTTTACAATAGACAGTTATAAATACAAGAAAACATTCCCGCACCGAAAACCCCGGTGTATGATTATAAATAAATAAATATCATAGGACATTTTTACACAAATTGACTAAGAAGGCTTGTATTGTGGGTACTCAGACAACATAGGTATATATAATATAAATACATAGAAAACTACCATTTTTTTTAACCATGACTCAGGAACGAATATCTGTGCTCACCACACAAATAATTGCCTTTATCGGGTTTCGAACCCGGGACCATCGGCTGCATTGAGATCATAGGCAGGGTCACTACCCACTATGCGATTAATTATAAATGTATTATTGTGGATTATGAATGCGATAGTTACTCACTGGCCAATTCGAATGTACACTTTAGTTTCCGTGCGTCACGCTCGCGTCAATACATGTACGGACATACATGTGAAATGCACGAAGACTAAATAATGACATCAAATGTCATTCTGAATTCAGTGTACTTACTTTCGAATTGGCCTGTTTGTCTGTCAGTTACTTCTTCATGCTTAAACCGCTGAACTGAATTCAATTAGGTAGATTTAATTTTGTATCGAGATAATTTGGAGTCCCGGGAAAGGACATAGTTATTATATTATTGGAGAGGTGAAAAAGGGAGAAGGAATTTATTATGGAAAAAGATGGAAGTACTAATTCCGCGTAGAGAAAGTCGCGGGCGGAAGGTAAAGCTAGTTCCAACTAAGTATTTTTATTACTTAAATCTGTTCAAAGATCAAGCATGATAAACTGAGACCTTCCCTCCCTTTTAGCATGTCTCGAGGGTTGGTAGTCCCAGGAGGTCTTTAATGTAATGGCCGCTAACAGCCTGTGGTTACGGAGCCATAGGTTTTGTAATAAATTATTCGATATTTTATCGCCATACTTTCCTGACCAAACGCTTGAGACCAATTCCTAGCTGAGTAACTTTTCAAATCTCAATTTTTTTAAGCTATGTATGTTTTTGACGCGCTGCGGTGGACTAAAATTTACGCATAAAAGCTCAAAAATCGAGGTTTCGCTTTCGACTGTTTCCTCCTCCAAAACGCATCCAATCATTATGAAATTTTGGAAACTGCAAGAGGAAGAAATAATCTATGCTGCTATGTTTTGATTTTTTGAATATTTGTTGTCATATTTGTATACTGCGCCTTTTTTGCAGCCAATTCAATTGAGCCGTTATTGCGATTTTTGAGGCGCTGTAAGTTTCTTCAAAAAAAAAAACAAAAAGCAAAACATAGCGGCACATATATTGATGACATTGATCTTATTTGAAAATATCATTGCTCTAGGTTAAAAATCCAGGTATACCTATAACAGTCGAGAGCGTTTGTATGGAAAAATTACAACTAGGAATTCCTCTTAAAACTGTTATACTGTTACAGTTACGCTGAATAGGAATAAAAGGTATGATTTGGTAAGATAGGTAATTGTTATGAAGTAGTCAAATTGGAATTACCAGAGATTATCCCGAAAACAGATCTGATAAAAGTAGGTAAAGTACTTACTGCATTTCAAAATGAAATTACTTAGCTCGTAGGTGTTAATGCGATATATTTTAACAGTAGGTAGGCAGATAATCTAGCCAAGTGAATTTTATGCCTTCGTAGGTTTAAAAGTGAAGGAGTTACGATTCAAGTGAAATTATGAACTTTATGAAGACGTTTACACAATGGGTAGGAACTAAAATCTTTTAGAATATCTTGTTTGCCGTCCTCTAGATTTTCGGCAGAACGCTGTACGAAAGATACTCATTGTAAATATTAAATGTAATTTTTCTCTAAGTAAAAACTTTTGAGATCTCTTCCTACTATTACTTAATTTTTTTAAAGTTAGATATTTTCATCGCAACACAGTTTATTACCAAGAAGTTTATAGACTGAAAATCATTTTTGACGTGACATCAGGGCCTAGGTGTTCTCATTCAGCCGACCGTTCATTTTCCCCCGCTTATAATACAAAACTAATCGCCATCCAATGTAGCCAACATAAGGCTTCTAATTCACTTCGCATATTCAATTTATTAGCTCCCCCATGTTGGTACTGGCACAATGGGCACGCGCCTTGGCCATTCGTGCTCTAATTGAGAGTTTTCGAGTTTTCGTCTATGGTGCGCGGAGATAAATGGAATAAGTTATTGTTTATGGTTTGCGAGGGTCGGATATTGCTACTTTTGTAATTGCTACATGTGGGCATGAAATTTGTCGATGATTGGCATTGCACAGATAAAGTTATGAATGTTATGATGGCCAATTCGAAATCTTTTATTGCTTATAGTTAATGTCTAATTTATTTCTTTGTGTTACCTATAGCGCGGTTAATTTGATTTCTATTAAAAACATTTTATTTATTTATCTTCTAAACAAAAATAGTACAGTTTAAATTTGTATTAGTTTCGCCAAATGGTACATTTAACGGTGAAACCATTTACCTCATTACGTAGGTATCTACTATGATACAAAAAAGTTTTGAAGCACATAGTAACGATACCAATTATACCAGTTAATTAATAAAATTGGATGCGTGTTAAAATAAATATGTCCTAATACCTAGTCATGTTTTCGACGTGTTTAACGAAAAATACGTACTATTACATATTAGTTCAACATAACTAATTAAAATAAAAGTAATATAAGATGACAAAAAGTTTAGAAGCATATAGGTGTGTACTATTTTAGTGAGTAGATTGTACTAGATATAAGGTATAGGTAATTATGATTTATCAGAGCTGACTCCAAAATCGTCGTATAGGCATCAGAGTTCCTAACTCGGTGAAACATGATTTCTGGATCTAGGTCGCGTACTGTGCGGTTCAAGAGGAATTTCCTCCCTCGGACGCTCCGGGTATGGAATGAGCTCCCTTCCGAGGTTTTCCCGAGGGTCTACAGTATGGGGTTCTTTAAAAAAGATGTGTACAGGTTTTTAAAGGGTCGGCAACGCGCATGTAACACCTCTGAAGTTGCAGGGGTCCATAGGCTGCGGTGACTGCTTATGATCAGGCGGGCCGTATGCTTGTTTACCACCGTCGTGGTATTAAAAAAAAACAGGTATCTGTTTAGTTTAGCTTTGTAGGTAGGTATGTAAAGAAAAGCTGGCTATGTTCTATAATTATAGGTAGTATATTATGAAGGATAAACTAGTCAAGGTGATTTTTAGGGTTCCGTACCCACAGGGTAAATAAAAACGGGACCCTATTACTAAGACTCCACTGTCCGTCTGTCTGTCTCTCATCAGGCTGTATCTCATGAACCGTGATAGCTAGACAGTTGAAATTTTCACAGATGATGTATTTCTGTTACCGCTATAAGTAACAACAAATTCTAAAAACACAATAAAATAAAAACAAACTTGATATTTTTGCCGTTTTTTTGCGAAATGGTACGGAACCCTTCGTGCGCGCACTTGGCCGGGATTTTTAATGTATTTTTGAATGTTAATTTAGGTTCATACATTTTAAATTTTTAAATAAATAGAAAATGTTTTAACATAGAGGCCATTGTTTGTTACCATTGCAAAATGGATTTAAAAAATGCGTAATGCTTGCTAGTATTAAATAATAAAGAGTAAATAGGTTTATCGTAGACAAACTTCAAAACAAATTTTATTTCAACTCTTTATCACAAATTTATATCTACGGACGATTGCTCTTTAATCCTCATTTCAACATGCTCTTCGTTTTTTTTATTTATAGTAATTGCACTATAAAATACCCAACAAAAAAGGCTGGCAGCACATAAATCTAGTTGCAATTACAACTCTCCCGCGTAAAGTCAACACGCGATACCAAGAAATATTCGAAAAGCGAACACTGGCGGCATTCAACCAAGTAAACAACATGAAAAAACGAAAATCGATACCAACCGTCAGCGCGACGCAACATACGCTTTACACGAGAAAGAACAGGATAGAAGAACTTACAGAGGGTGTTGCAAGGCGTGGCTTTAAAATCACCCGCCTAGCAAACAAAAAGAGATAGCTGCTTTTAAGTTAGCCGCTTCCTAAGTGGGAGCAAGATGGGTATAGATGGGTGTTTTATTGGGTTTTCGAGTGATTCTGGAAATCTAGACTCGATAAGTTTAAATAATGCAAGAGCTTTGGATCTTTAGATACATTTGACGTACCTATATTAAAACGACGTCGAACATTTTCTTACTTTACGACTAACTCGTAGTGAAATACTTAAGTTTAAGATGTCACTGATGTTGAATAAAATATTATATGGGCCTATTTGAAATAAATTACAGCTTGCTAATAAATTGTCACCGAAAATATCAGATGGAATTTCGAATTTGATTTTAATGTTGCCTCGACGTGACTTTTTAAAAAGCTGTGAATACAATAGGTATTTTATCGGGTGAGTTTCGCATGCATGAATGCAAGTGGAACGTGATAGCAACAAATAGTAACGCGCGATTGTGTACAATAAAGAACCTACCTATTCATCTGTAATTTATAGCGTCGTGTGTGGGCGGTATATTTAATTGTACGAGATGTGGTCCGCTTTAACAACCTAAATTTAATGCCAACCTACGAGAAAAAATAAATGAATGTTTTTATGACGCTTGATCGCAATTATAATTTCAAATAAAAAGTACCTATGCCGTAACAAGATAAGCATTTTATGGCCGTGCTGTAAATGAATAAATACCTATACAACTGGGATATTTACTATTTAGTAGGTATTTACAGCTATATTATAAAACAGTATTTAAGTGTCAGCATCCAATTTTAATGTGTAGGGGAGAGTCGGATATATCGTACCAGTTTTACATGAAATTGGATATTTTGCTTTTGGAGGTAGTTACAAAGTGTTTTACTGTGCATATAAAAGTTCAGTTCCCTGGCTATATTCATTATGAAGGTGAGCATTCTGAGATTAAATGAACAAAGTCAAAATGCATTTCTTCGGAAGCACTGCCATCGGTACGATTTACCCGACGAGTTGGTTAAATCGTACCAGCCAGAATAAAATGCCAGAATGCTATATTACGATTTCAACAACTAGCTATTTTTATTAAATAATCAGTGTAAATAACCAAAGTATAAAACTAGCCAATTTTTAACACCTACGCAATTAAACCGTTTATATGTATGTATATACTGTTAATTTGGTTTTTTTTTATCTTGATCATAAGTTATGGTACTACAAACACACATTAAAAGTTAGATCAATTCCAACGAAAAAAATATTTCTTCTCTCTTTTGTTCGATGGTAGTCATATGCTATATCTGATTAGATTATAGAGCTTAATTCCATTAAAACACTGGTGCATTATGTGTAAATAAAGTAAGTTGTTTAGTGGGAAAACTAAAGGTACGGTTAACCGGGCGGGGGTACGATATATTAGCCGACTCTCCCTTAACCTAAATGTTGGTTTAAGATTTCCTTTTTTTTCTATAACATCACAAACTGCAGACTAAATTCTGAAATCTAACGAAAAATCGGAAAGAATCCTTTTTTACTTGACTTTCGTTGACTTTACTTTCTTCACTAAAATAGAAAATATAAACTTTTGGAAAACAAGGGTACCTAAGTAAATTAATTTTTATGGGGCTACTTGTCTTTTGAGATACAGCATTACTTACCTACATTCAGAAACAGAAGCCCTACCGCGAACCACGTTTGACGTGTTGCCTCCCTGTCACACTTACCTACGTACGAATTTACAAGTGCGACAGAGAGGCAACACGTCGAATGTGGTTCGCGGTAGGCCCTCAGATACCTAATGTGACATCTGTTACGTGTTGTCTTTTTTTAGGATTTCTTTTTGGAATACTTTTTTTACCTATGCCTATAGCCTACCTACCTATTTATAGTGTAAGACTAAGACAACTCGGCAGTGATTTTGATAGTTAGCACAGACAGTGCGACATAATTTTGATAGTTAACACAGACAGTGCGACATAATTTTGATAGTTAGCACAGACAGTGCGACATAATTTTGATAGTTAGCACAGACAGTGCGACATAATTTTGATAGTTAGCACAGACAGTGCGACATAATTTTGATAGTTAGCACAGACAGTGTGACATAATTTCATAGAATATTTGACGTTTAAAATAACACTTGCACAGTCTGTGCTATATAAATCGCTGCCGAGCTAGCTTGGTCTAACTCTAAAACCAATGCCGGATTTATAACTGCTACAGTAATTCTCACAAAAGGTCATCTATATCTACTTAAATTAGGATTTTGTTAGAAATATACGATTGCCCATCTTTTGTAAAGATTATTAATTTGCTTTTACTCCTTATTTTATTTGTACCATCTACTTTTGAGTTGTTAGTACTTACATTACTTCAATTTTATAGACTCGTGATGTCAACATAAAAAAACCATATAAATAACATCCTAGTTTCATAGAAACCGACCAAACCACTGCCATCTACCCTCACCAGAATGGTGACTTTTTTTAAAAGGGCGGCTAATCCGCAAGGGCCGTGAAAGGGCGTACCACTAATTATTATTATTTCCCAACAAACACATAAACATCATTGGCAGTATGCGCTCGAACATCTGCCTCTTGTGAAATAAAAAAGGTCATTGTCTATGGGCGGTTATTTTTTTCAAGTTGGCACTGTTTTGTTTTGCAAATTGCGCACAGTAGGAGGAAGGTCTCTTTATAGTCTTTATTTATTGTGTGTCATAAAAATTACCAAGTCATAATAGACGTAAATATATTTTGAAATTTGAAATAATAGAAAGTGTAAATATACTTAATATAAATAAAATATGATCATAAATTGTAATAATGATAAAATGTAATGATAAAACAGTGTACTTGTATTTATTTTTAGTCAAAATAACGGCTATTTATTCATATTTCAATAAAAATATTAGAACCTAGTAATCTCAAGTAATAACCAATTTTGTGCTATTTGCTTACGTTCCTTTTTAAATTAAGGTACCTACTGTAGTCCTAATTAGGTAGGTATGTAATCGTATAATAATTAAATACATATATCACGATGAGAATAATGAAGACATGACAATTGCAGTGCAATTATCAAAGCGCAATGTTCAGTTATCATCTTACAGTTACGTAACTTTGTTGTGGGTTGGGTTGGCTACAGTTGCTACCTAATATGTTTACGTCTCTCTGTAGGTAGGTAAAAGTGGGTATGTATGAAAAACTAAGTTATCGCTAAACTATGCACGTAGTTTAATTAAAAAAAAAAATTAAATCCATTGTCATTTATATCCATATTTCTTAAGTTAGTATAAATAGTAGGATGACTGATTTTACAAGTAGATCAAACTATGTGTTGCACGTATATGTTATTGTCCAGTTAATTATTGAAAGTGAAAAATGCACAGGCACTGATAAATTATCTATCTACCAAAATAAGTATTTATAAAGTTTAAACCTAATAATATATCTAAATTCTCCGTATTAACCAATAATCTGGCAATACAGTCGCATTACGCGTGTTTCATACCGAATCACGACTTTTTTTATCAAACAAAGATTCGTTATTATGATAACAAGACAAAATTAGCAACAATGGTACAATAAGAAACAAAATAATACATAAAACGAACTAATTTCAATCCAGTAATCCATGCCACAGATATTAAATTTGAATGAATTAGTTTTGACATGTATCTTTTTTAATGTTTCTTTTTAATATAGATTAAGGTAGGTAATGAAGTAAACGTTCTAGCCACAGATAAGATACGAAAGTGTCAAGAAGTGGATTTTTATCAGATTGATGAGTTTTTGTAATCAAGTTACGAAATGTAATCGGTTTTTTGGGGTGTAATGTTCAATAGGATGTGTGTATTACTATCTGATTTACTCAACATTTTATTATTATATTCTCGTCATGTTAATAATCTGTAATGTAAATACGCTATAAATAGATTTGAAAGTTTTGTGCATATTACCTAAATATGTACCTACGTAAACGTATCCTAATGATTGACAAGCCTTTTCCGTCAGTAAAAAAGGGCAAATATAAAAAGATGCGTTTTTTTTACTAAGCGAGTTTGCCAGAGTATATAATTAAAAATAAAGCATGTAAATGCTTGAGTGATAGTTTAATTCGTTAGTAGGTAGGTATGTACTGGTTATATCATTGCTAGTCTACTTACTTAATTTAAATTTATCTGACATTAAACTTAATTCTTGGGTCCGGCATATTTTTAACCAACCTGTTATTTAAGTATTGTTATCTACGGCACCTTGCCGAGGGGTGAATTTTTATTTTAGTTTAGGTTTTCCTAAAAAAAATTATTATGTTGTATTGTATATTGTAATTACATAAATAAATATAAAAAAAAGTAAGAGATACCTATCATTTCAAAGATAGTCGAGAAACAATAGTTGACAACATTGATTTTTTTCAAATGGGCGATTTTTATTTATCGTGTTTTAATTTCACCTGAAAACCAATTTTTCATTTAAATATCAAATCTAAAAGTAGCGAATTCCAAATGGTCGTAAGTGTACTATGGCATCACTACTATGGCGGGAAAGCTAAAATAATATTTTACTGAAAGAAAGAGCCCGCAAAGAAACGCAAAACACAGAAACGTGACAACTGACAATGGCATTTGAAATTAATGACAGTCTATACAACCGGACCCAATTCAAATTTTATACATAAAATATTTTATCTTATACAGCCAAAGTAATGACGTCACACTTCTAGTTTACATTATTTCTCGACTTTCTAAGAAATTAATGGAAAAAAATTATTACCTACACACAAAAAGCATATTTACCGCATTGGTTTTCGATTTATCCTACTTTACAAGTTTTTTAGATATGTTGTTAATCGTTACAAGAAAATACCTGATGTATTAGATATAGCTAACGTAAGTACTTATCCAGCAATGTGTTTTATACAATTTTACAAATTGCATGAAATACCATTTTTAATTATTCAACCTAATAAAGCGGGAAAAGTGTTCTAAATTATCAATATCTACTACTTTATCATAAAACGGTAAAAAGCACTACAGTTCACTACACTAACACAACATTGCATTCATTAAACAACATTTATTTGTTTCGGACTTCAAATAAGACTCGTAATAACGATAAACTTCTGAATTCAAACAGATGACTATCACCCCGCATCTAAAAAGCGATCTCCGGATCTGCTCGTTACGACTAATGATGTGCAGGTAATTGGCACTGCACCGGTCTGAGGTATGATATAATCATGGTGCGGTATGATATAATCCAAGCTGACGAATATTTTTTTATACGCTGTAGCATACGATTCAGGGATTGGGGAAAAACTAAAAAACTTTAGTTTTAAAATACGGACAGTAAGAATTAATTTTTTTTTTATTTAATTAAAAAAAATGTGACAAGCAAATTTTATTAGAAGGCACTGTTAGCAGGCTGTTGCTTTACTGTTGCCAGTCTAACCTACAGTTGGGATATATACTACGTGTATTTTTGATTCGACCGCATCAATCAAAGGGTAGTTAGTTTGGGCTTTGGGTTGATTTTTCTTTCATAGTTTTTATAAAAAATGGACGAATTTTATTTTTCCATATAAAATAATTCAGCAAGCAATGTATCACTACTTTGTTTTAACCCTTTTCCAGGCATAGTACGATTTATCGACCACATACGCGCCATTAAAATTTCAACTTTAGCATTCCGATTTAAGGTGCAAATTAGATTAAAGTTTCAGGAAATGTATGTCTTCAAATGAATCAACAAAGCTGGATTAATTGGAATATATTTGGATTTTTTTGGAAAACCTTGTAGATTGGTGCGGCCTGGAAAAGGGTTAACTCAGAACGTTGCACGTTGCATTTAATGACGCGACGTCACCAATGTCACAGTGACTATGATGTACGAAATGCATTGCCGCTCGAAAAAAATCAAAAATTAATTATGCTCTGGTAGTTAAGACTAAATAATAAAAAAAAAACAGAATTGTTTATAGCACAAAAACCTACGTCTAGTTTAATTTTGCGGTTATATAGTAAAAATAGACACCGTATACTTAGAATGAGGGTCTGAATAAGTAATTAATAGTGTTCGGTACGCAAAAATGGATGTCAAGACATAATTTTGAATCATAATAAGGTTTTAAATCCTATTTAAGAACTTGTATCTGGTCTATTTGGACTTAATAACGCATCTCTATATCTTTAACTTTCTGTACATAATTGGGTTCGAACGTTTGTTCTGAATAATTTTTGAGGACATGGGCACATTTTTATTGGCGTCCTGTCCTTGGGAGGAAATTTATTACTTGGTTCTTGGTTATTACTTACTTATTACCTTAATATTATTACTCTAGACATAGTCACAAAAACATTCATTATTTTTCTTTTAAAAATAAAATTATATGTAGGTATTTAATCAATAAATTTTTAGTAAATAATCAATCCGGCATTTTAAACGGTCTTTCACAACCAAATAGTAATAAAGTAACATCATATTGATCTACAAAGTTCTATTTGCAGGTAGTCTACTTCCCTGTATTGCATTTTTCTATACTACGAAAAACCTATAACTATCTACATTCCTTTCGCGCTGGTAAAACATAAAAAATATAAATTGAAAATTAAATTATTTGTAAATGAATAAATAGTTAGGTACTCGTAACTGACAAAAACATAACTCTGTTTCGCGCTAGTAAAAGAAACCGTTAAATAGCGAACAATAAATATAAAAAAACACGTAAAGCAACACCCAAGCTAGTTTATTAATTAAATATAGAATGACGTACAGCCGGTTACAAAACCAACATGGCGCCTGCGGCTATGAAACGGTGATTAACTTGCGCTCGCGCATGGGAAACTCTTAATTGATGTTTTATCGTCACGATGACGACTACTGTGATATATTAGCGCTGGATGAGCGTTGAGCACGATATATGGGTTACATATTCGTTTATGATGCCCGATTTTGCTTATAGAATATCTACGTATGTATCTAAATATCTCATATTGATTGATTGGTTAATTGAATGATTATTTATTTATCAATGGTGGGCTTAAAAGAGATTTTAATACTATTTAAAATATGTAAGAACATAAGATCTCCACATTGTGCCTTCTTACTGGCAAACAAATGTAAGTCCATTTGGCATAACATCTGACAAACAAAAATATTTGGAGACACTATTTTTCTCGTATTAGGATCGAAAGAGCTTGTGATTTTGATTGAAAATAACATAAAAAATCCATAGACTCAGACTAAGACAAGTCGGCGACGATGTCGATAGCACACGCAGTGCAAGTGTTATTTTAAACGTCAACATCTATGAAATTATGACGTATGAAGTATAAATAACACCTGCACTGCGTGTGCTATCAAAATCGCTGCAGACTTATCTTGGTCTAACTCTAGTAACCTTAAATGCAAGTTTTACCCCCAAAACTTGAAATGGAAAAGCCAACGCACCTTGTGAAAAAGTTAGCTTTAAAAAAGAGTTATACAAAAAAGTAATTTGTAGGAATCATATTTAAGTACCTATCAAAGATAAATATCTGCTTTTATTTGTGTGATAGGAGTAACATTTATGTAAATAACAAAACACTTATTTACAACCCAATATTTATCACAAATAACATCCATGTTTTCGTCTTCCATAAAACTATCCAAGTTAGTATAAAAAAAAATTATTACTACTACTTATTAATTTTATATCAGGGTATACGATATTTCCCTAAAACATTTTTTTAAATTATTGGCCGAATGAAACTATTATTGCCACGTTGGCTGTCATCCACAATTATAATCAAAGTCCAAAAAAGTTTTTACTCTTTTTAGGGTTCCGTACGTACCCATTTTTAGATATGGATGTCATCAGTAGTTTAGGGAAGTTTTCAGTTTCATGCTTTCGCTGTTCATCCGTTGGCATATCATGATTATTTCATGATTTTCAAGACATGCAAGAGGTATTGAACTTCTGTCAAAAATTATATAAGTACTTGAAATGAGAAGGTAGGTACATCAGCTACCTACTTAAGATATTTTTTCAAGGTTTGCGTTACGTCACGCACGTCACGCACGATTTTATAATAATACATAAAAACATTTTTTATTGTTTTTTTTTTATGTATTATTATAAAATATTAGCCACAGAAGATGGGATCGCCGCCGAAGCCGATACCGATTGTGAGAGCGTTTCTGATTTACCTTTAATAGAATGTATTAAGAAATGGAACCAAAACCCGTTCATAGATGATTAAATTTCTTGATTCCTTGAAACCACAGTTTAATGATTTATTAAAACAGACAGATTTTTGATTAAAAAGTATATATATTACCACCTGTCTTTCTTTTCTGAATATTAACCTAAAGATTTTTACAAAGCACTTGTTACGTAACGGAATTGAAGGAGGGGGGGGGGGTCCCAGATAAGCGTGACGGTCCTGTTACATGAGGGGAGGGGGGGGGGGAGTCAAAAATTTTGGAATTTTGCGTTACGTAATTTGTGGACGCCCCCTATTTTAGATTTAAGCTAGTTATAGTAATCCTGTGTATATATCCATTATGTAAATAGTCATTGTAACTAAATATGTTTTATTTTTTGGGAAAAACAAAAAGTTTTTTTTATTTATACTACGTCGGTGGCAAGCAAGCATAGCCGTATGCTGGTCATTATCGTATCACTGGTATCATTTTAAACTAATTAAATTAAAGATGTAGATTTCATTTAAATCTGTTCAGAAGTTATTGATTCCCCATACAAACCTACACCTTTTATCTTTTGTGATAATAACTATCTCTATACCAATTTTCATCAAAATCGGTTCAGTAGTTATGGATTTCCACCTCCCTTTTCACACCCTTGCGAGATGAGTTTTGGGATAAAAACTATCCCATGTTCTTCCCCGGGACTCAAACTATTCTTATACTACTGAAAGTGAAAATACCTAGACAGCAACTACGTAAAATAGTAAGATTAATAAGGACATAACACACTAAACAAACACCTACACAATATGGGTAAAACAGACAGCCCCATGTGCAGAGCGTGCATGGAAGAAGAAGAAACAACAAAACACATTCTCCTAGACTGCAAACAGGTAGAAGTATACAGGAACAAACACCTAGGGACTCCGTGCACACTAAGAGCGGCAGTTAGCAACCTGAAAGCCTTGCTAGGCTTCGTGGAGGAGCTGGGGTGGTTAGAGTAGCGCTACCTCGTGTCACGCATAATAGGCATAATGGTTGTCGATTTGCGGAAAATAAACAGAAGCAATAACTAACTATCTTTATACTCGTACCAAATTTGAACTACTTAAATTGGTTCAGGGATTTTGGCGTGAAGAGGAATTTTGAAAAAAGTATTTTTTTTTGTTTTTACTTAGGAATGGTATCAATATGATACCATAAATGAATTCGGCGTCCCCAATTTATACGAAAACGATACCAAACTTGATCTAGTATCTTAAATAATATAGATATCAAGATAAAGTAGAGACCCCCCCCCTAAAAATGTGCATAAAAAATCTTGACGGCTCCGCTTCCTAAATCCATCCTTGGGTCCTATGCACCTATTCTGCCAAAGGAAATCTTTTGTTCACGCAACGCCGTATTTTATGAGCTACACCTTCCACTATTTTACTTCTAATAAAACTAAATAGCTAACGAAGGAGGTCCCGGGTTCGAATCCTGTTAGGGCAATTATTTGTGGGTTTATCACAAATATATTTTAGAAGAGCTGGCGGCTTCCTCGCATAACGAATCCGCATTGCGATCCAACGAGGATATGCCGCCAGCATCCTTGGTACAATGTCTCAAGGGTCCATTTTAGATCTAGTTAAGGTAATGCCTCTGTATACACGTTTAAGGAAACTAAATGGCATATAGTTAATTTTCAAAAATCATTTTTTTTTATTAGTATAAAAAGTTATAATAAGTTATTATATGTTGCATATAGCCTTGTTGTAACACGGGCATTACATTTAATTCAACCAAACAATTGACAACTGTAACATATCAATGTAATTTCGAACATCAATCGTCCGAGATAGTATTTACGTTTAGTAGCAAATGTACACACTCGTACTAAACACTAATCAATATGTAAACAGGCGCTAAGGCAAGTGTATACGCTCGTAATGGCCTTATAAGATAAAAAATAATTATTGATTATCTCCGAAACGGAGTTAATTAGAATAATTTCTTTGAGAAAGTTACTTAATTTAAGCTCAGGAATGCACCCTTGAAATTAATGGAAATAAAATACGATGTATATCTTTTATGTAAAGATTTTCTTTTAAATAAACAAAATAAATAAATTCCAATCGTATTCCCATGTTATGCGTATTCCTTAATGATAGTATACCTTTTACCATGTCTCATTCAACAGCCATACATCCTTGGTGCGTAACTCGGAAGGAACAAAGCGCGCTGACTCAGCACTTCTGCATCCAATTAAAGTCGTGAATGGCAGGTTTGAGGCTTTTGTATGGCTGTGTATGACTTGTATGGGTGTTGGTTTGGTGTCTGGGTAAAGTTAGATTTAAAAACGACGACCGGTATGCAGAGATGTGAAAAATACTTTATAAAAAGTATTTAAATACAAAATACAAATACTTCCTTGATATACTATTTCAAATGCAAAATACAAAATAGTTTTCAAATTTGTATTTAAAATACTAAATACAAAATAGGTATTTTCAAAATGCTTTTTTAAAATACAAATACTTTGCGATAAAAGATACTCTTAAATAGTGAATACCTAGTCTGAATTAAAAAGTTAGTATTGCTCGGAATTTACAAGTTGGAAAGGCTTTCTTTATTCTTTAAAAATAGTGTGTATATCAGTCCTCTAGAGTACAAATTTTGTGTCTCCTCATGTTTACCGGTTAAATGGACTTTTATTTTAAGTGATGGTTTTTAACGGTCAATTATTAAAAGCATTAATTTAGATTTGTAATGTTTTACAGCTAGTATATACCTCTCGTTGGTTGGTGAAAACGTCTCGTTTGTGTTTCACCAGGGCAGAAAAGTTTGTTTACCTCTCGTGCCTTGAAACCCTTGCAACGCTTAAGATTCAACATTTTTAATCTCTCGCTACGCTTGTGGTCATTTGCGGCGTTACTAAACAGATTCACCAGTTCCATGTTAAAATAATAAATAAATATTGTAGGACATTATTACACAAATTGACTAAGTCCCACAGTAATAAGCTCATTAAGGCTTGTGTTGTGGGTACTAGACAATGATAAATATTTATAAATACTTAAGTACATATACATAAGGTCGATATTTAAACGATAGATACAATAACAGCTTCGACAGGAAAACATAACTAAGTATGGAATAATAGTATTAAGCAAACGCGGATCGGTCCGCGCGATCTTGCCAACTATTACATAAACCCTAGAGGTTTTCAATAGTGGCTTATTGTGTTAAACCCTGTTTCAAAAAAATCATAGTGAATAAATACACAAAAAAAAACAGAACTCACCCATGACTCAGGAATAAATATCTGTGTTCATCACACAAATAAATGCCCTTACCAGGATTTGAACCCGGGACCATCGGCTTCATAGGCAGGGTCACTACCCACTAGGCCAGACCGGTCGCCATAAAAGAATGAGAGAGTTGCAAGGATTGTAACGTCAGAAGAGATTGTAACTCCTACTTACTTCACCTAATAAAAAGTATTTTGTATTTTGAAAATAGAAAATAGGTCCCAAAAACTATTTGAAATAAAATACAAAATAGTTTTCTTTAAAAGGTATTTAAATACAAAATACAAAATAGGTATTTTGCATTTTGTATTTGCATTTTAAATACAAGTATTTCAAATAAGTCACATCTCTGCCGGTATGGCCTAGTGGGTAGTGACCATGCCTATGAAGCCCGTGGTCCCGGGTTCGAAAAAACGATTTGTGATGAATACAGATAGGTATTTGTTCTTGAGTCATGTTTTCTATGTATATATGAGTATAGTAAACACCCCTATAATGCAACAGGCACCAGTAATGTGATGGTATAGACAAATCCTGTAAAGCAAGTATTTATCATCAGTTTTTAATCGCTGGCAACATTTTACTATAAACAAGATCATTGATATTTGTTAGTTCGAAAAGTAATGGCGCCATACATCCCATGACTGGAGCAAAAAACCATAGTTTTAATTGGTTAATAATATTGAAACGAATTGTAGTAGCTTTCATTAAATACATAGAAAACATAAAGGACGAATTGGACATTCAACTTTTAAAGCATAAAGCGGTAGACATTTTACAGATGTCAGTGAAATATAAAAAATACTCCACATTAACTTAAATGTCCCAAGATTGGTGCCGTTAACTTATGTATTTATCTATATACGTATGTTTATCGTGACCTAGGATGCCTAAGTGCCTAATATTAAAGAAGACAAATCAAGATAATATAATAAGGTACCTAAACAGTTTTACGGTAAAATGAAATAGGTGTAGTGAATAATCCTTTCCGGTCGTATTTTCACGGAAACGCACGAACGTGTCTTGCTATTTCAGTCGGTTTCGATACAAAAAGTGCTTGTCTCTTTTCTATGACAAAACGTACTGAGGTTGATTGAAGTAACATGACAAATACGAACGATTCCGACAAAATACGATGGGAAAGGATTATTCACTACATTTGTAGTAATACTCGAAGTATAAAAGGCCGACAGTATTTTGTTTATTTTTTACGTTTGTTTCCTTTATTTATCATTTATGGGTTATTTTAAAATCTCATTCCCCTGGTCATACCTATTCGCATATTCCCAGGAAATTTCGCTTTATTAGCATCTCATTTTTGACGAATGTGTAACTCGTGCCAAGTTCCATCTACAATATAAACAGCTAAGCGGAATCTCCTCGGAATTTACGAATATATATAGCCAGAGGAATGATATTCCAGAGGGATGAGAGTAAAATTACCCTTGTACACTAGCATTCATAATTTTCATTGATTTATTTAGATAGTTTATAAGGTTTGTTTATTAAATTAAAATAGTACATTACGATACAAGTGCGAAAAATAGGAAATTCGAAACGAGTGGCGATAAATTAAAACACGACCGAAGGGAGTGTTTTAAATCGACACGAGTTGCGAATTACCTATTCGCACATGTATCGTACAACGTTTTACAGTACATATGGCCCTTTAAATGTTCGACACAGTAACATAATATGCTACTTCTCGCACTAGTGCTATAAAGTAGCCCCATATGTACTGTAAATATACTTCTCTACAAGCTGAACTCAATACGCAATTGTATTAAGAATATGAGAAATAGGTACCTATTTTATTTAACATTATTCAACTACTATTATTTACAACAAAAATTGTAAACAATACTTTCAACTCTGTAAATTGTAACGCTTCCGTGAAATTAATTATACCTACAATGACGACATAATCACTCTTCAACATAACCAAATTAATTAATATATTTGATAATATTTATTTACAGTACATATGGTGCTTCTTCACCGCACTAGTGCGAAAATTAGCATATTACGTTACTGTGTCGAACATTTAAAGGGCCATATGTACTGTAAAACGTTGTACGATACATGTGCGAATAGGTAATTCGCAACTCGTGTCGATTTAAAACACTCCCTTCGGTCGTGTTTTAATTTATCGCCACTCGTTTCGAATTTCCTTGCACTTGTATCGTAATGTACTATTACATAAGCATTGTTTAACAGTTAATTTAAAACATGTAAAACTTTGAAAGGGGCGTGGCCTGGGCAACGCCCTCTCGAAGATGGCTGAAGTTTATATTTATATCACTATGTATGCGTTGGTGGATAAGTTTAGAAATTGATTATTAACTCTTTCTTTTGTTGTCTAGAAAAAAATATTTACATATACATGTATGTATAACACCCATGAATATTTCTCCCTCATATATACAACTCAATTTCTTAGTTTTTAAGTCTGAATTTAAGGCTTATTTGTATTAAATGTCACTGTCTGTTAACTCTGCCATTTCATGTGATGTTGAATAAAAAATTTCTATGTCTATGTCTATGTCTATAATTATTATTTAAGTTTGGATAAATGCCTACTTGTAATATTTAAACGTTATACATTGTGATATTGCTAGTAACTAGCGTCATTTACATGCTAGAGAATCAATTAGCATAATTATTGTTGCTATAGAAATGCGGATTATTATTAGTCAATAATATACTTTTTTGCGAGGTTTTCTCATTTCTTCTTTCATTTTAAAGGAAAAAATTAACCGACCCAGAAAAGTTTATTTTAATCGATGCTCACATAACATTGGTGGTTAAAGTAAGTAAAAAAAAAACGCTTAGTAGATAGTATATCTATCAACAAAGAAATGCCAATTTCCACGAAAATTTGCAGATACTATAATCTCCATTAAAGTACAGATTACGATGCGTTAATGGCAGATTAACGTGGTTTTAAATTATCTCTCGTAAGTACAACTTCTCTAAGTGCAGATTAAAATTAAACTATAATTCAAACAATAGCCGATTTTGTTAATCCTGAGTTAATGATAGTTTTACCTGCGGCTGAAGGTGGTCTAAGAAATGTTGTATTTTTTTTCAATAAAAAAAAAATTATGTTTAATTAAACGTCATAGTTCTTTCATAGTTTCTGTTATTGTTGTTTTAGTATTTTTGTGACTTATAACGCTTCCTTTTAACTAAGGCGGTAAATACCTAATTTTAATTTATAATGCTCTCTCAACACTAAAGATGTGAAAGTATTAAAAAATTGACTTTATTTTTTTACGAGCGGGTATAGTTCCATAAACAAATTAAACATTGCACAAAATTACACAACTCAATGATTAAAATGAAAAACTTTATTTATCAGGTACTACGTTGTTCAACGTTGTAACAAAGTTTTATTGTGAATTGCACGAAAAAACATCACTATAAAAAGTCCACTCACTAAAACCATCCAAGTAGCAATTTCCAAACACCGCGCTTTAAAAGAAAAAAAAAATACAATAGACATCAAACCACTATTACGCTACGATGTTGCCAGTGGTGGTTCCACCCCTGGGCGGGGTAGCTTAATGGTTTTCTGCGAGGGGCACGTTTGAGAGGTAGGAGTAATTGCTATTTTATGTAGGTACTCGTACCTAATTTGACGGATGAGTGTATCTAGTTTTTATTTATATGTATTTGAAGGAACGGCAATTTTTTTTTAGTTGCTACTGTTACTACCCAAGTGGTTACCTGCGTCTATGGCTTCTTGACCTTCTTGTAACTCCGGGGTACTCTGCGCGGTTTTCAGACCCTTTCAAAACCTGAACTAGGGTACTAGAACAACCGTTTTCGAAGAATAAAAGTAATATACCTACTAAATATATAGTATTCAAACAACATAAATCGTTTTTAAATTAAATTAGTAACTAACTCTGCGCTAAAATATTTTGTTAAATAAATATTATTTTTTAATCAATCATATTAATCTAAATAATGAATTGTTGTTTAATCAAAATACATAATTAGGAAGGTGTAATTAATTTCTGCTAATTAATAAAAAAAACTAGTCACAGTGTGTAGGTACCCAATTAAAATAACTAAAGATAAAGACCGACGGAACGCTATTCATAAAATACTTAAATATAAAAACCGCATTGGTAAGTCAATAACTATTTAGATCCCTTTCTAATCTATATTATTATTATAACAGAAACAAAAATATGCAATTTAAATTAATATTTTTCAGAATAATTACAATACATTGCTAAATCTAAATTTTTACCTTATAATATGAAGGTTTGTTAAACTGCACAACTTACTTTTTCAGTTTTCTCTGCCATACCTTTTATAAATACTGCTGATACAATTTACTCAGTAACTACAAAAAGTTAAAGCATTATCTTTCAAGGGTTTAATCGATTGATAAGTTCATTTCACAATTTGCTCTATTTATCAATCTGTCCTAAAAATCTAAATTACTCACTACTTTTTCAATACCACTGGGCACTGACTGATATCAGTAGATGGCTCTAAGATAAACAAGTTTCTAATCTAATTTTGATATATTAATTGCAAAACAAAATATAATCTCAAATGGAACACCATTAGTTTTTCCATATTTTTCATTTTTCAATATCATTGTAATTTAATCGTTGGAAGCTTTTTAGTCGCTTGTAGCTTTGTATTCGTTGTTATTAATATATTTTAAAGTAATTACAAACTTACAAATAATTATTTAATCGTTAAGTTGTATGTCCATTTGATTATATTTACATTGCATCTATGTCTATTTTATATTAAAAACAATGTCTCATTTTAATAAAAAAAAAATACAATTATCCCATACCGAAAATCAATAATCTCAAACTAATCTACATGAACATTACTAAATGAAAAGTATTACAGTAAAATATTACAAACTTATATACCTAATAAAAAAAGGTAGATCAGACAAATCACAAATTTATAAGAAAAAACACAAAAATGCTTATTTTTTTACGCAGATACATATTTTTTGTAAAATAAGCCCCTGTTATTGTACTGTTTTGAATTTTTTTTTTGGTATTATACATTTTTAGATATTTTCTGATATAATTCGTATAACGAAGGCGTACACAGTAGGCGTATCTCTAAAATCGAATAAAATGAGGGTAAGAGAATATAGGGCGGTACCGCGCGAGAACTGCTATAATTTGTAAACCTTGCAGTTTCTTAAAAAACTTATCCAGAACATGGATTTTACTCATTAATGCCTAGAAAAATTATATCTTTTCTATTTGGAAAACGCAATAGTATGTCTATGCTGTAGTGTAATCGTTTTATTAGGAAACTTACCTTAAAACCACCAAAATCCAATCTTTTTACAACACTAGTAATACCGCTGCACTGAAAAGCGTTAATTACCGACACTGGCACGCACACTCACGTTATCGTTCGTAAAAACTTAATCTTATCGAAATTAAAAAGAAGCACAATTTTAATCTATACGTCCTTTCAGTCTTGGAGTAATTTCTTTATCTAAGTCGATGTTGAAAACTTCGTTTTATAAATTGAAACTAGTTAAAATGTTGCTTAAAATAAATGTAAACTACTAAAACTACGTTAAAGTGAGGATTTGTTCGATTTTTATGATCTATTGTTGATAAAGCGAGCGGCACGGCGTCCCCTCGAACGGCCGAACCGAGACTGCCGCGCTCCGCGCCCTCCGCGCCCCTCCCCTCCCACCATACGAATTTTCAGGTAAAAAAAGTAAACGAGTGTCAATTGTCTATTGTCAACTTTTTTCTTAAATTATAGGTAGTTTTATGGTGCGTAGGTGGTCTTTTTGTTTAAATTGCGCGAGTGGCACGTGTTGTCCCTGTCTCGTCTCGGCCATTTAGAAAGCTGGTCTCCTACGCGGTGGAAAATTAATTTGTTTTTATTTCGTTTTCATAAATATGCTACGGTAGAAATACATACTTTTAAGAGTACGAGTAGGTACCGATAAATCGCTTATATAATAGGTACCTGATGTATGAAATAAAAAAATATCATTAAGTGCTTATATATACAATATTATTTATTTCTGTTAAAAATTTAACCAATAAGTAAATGGATCTTAACAAACAAGTAAATTTAAAATTTAAATTTAAATGTTAAAAAATAAAATAACAAGTTCAAGCAAAAAAATTGAGTATTTTTGCGATTACGGGGTTATGACCTTTTGCCTGTAAGTGCTTGATTTTTCTGCAATAGGTGATATGGATAAATCATCTGCAATTAACTAGTTAATTTTGTATTGAACTTGTGGACCATGTGTTGTTGTATGTTACTTGATAACAGTTAGATGGTCGTACGCTTACGTAAGTAGGTAACCATTTGGACCATTTGGATCGCAGGAGCCGCTCGCGGGCGGCTGTCGCTGGTGGGGTCGCGGATGAGTACGTAAGCGTTCCCGTAACCCCACCATTAGGGCGGTGAGGTGGCATATGGGGGGTTTTTAGTGGGTATACCGTGGGCCTCATTAGCCTAGACGGGAGTCCCACATAACCACTCGGGTCACCCCCGCACCCAGGTGGTATGCGGAATGCATAATTTTCCCCCCTGAAAAAAAAAAGAAAGGGTAACCATAACATGAATAAAAAGTCCATCTAGAAGTTACCTCAGTAGTAGCGGTTGCACATGACATCATGACATAAAAAGGCCAAATGCGGCTTTCTCTGAACCAATATAGGAAGAAGTGGAGCCACCCAGATCTTGCAGATGCAGGTTGGAGATGCAGGAGGTGGTTTAGATGCAGGTTGTTTCAGCTTCGGTGCTATCTGAGGTTAATAACTGAGGTCAAAGATGATTTAGTTGAAAATGATACCAAACGTGACTCAAATACTTAAACAGTATAGAGCATACAAAATTCCATCTAAATCGGTTCAGCGGTTATTGATTCCCCATACAAACTTCCAACCCCCTTTTCACACTCTTAAGGCTTGATTTCTCGGGACAAACTATTTCTATACCAAATTAAATCGGCTTAGCGTTTTAAGCATGAATATGAATTAAATATATGTATATTGTATTTCATACGCTTTACTTCGGAATGGTGTAGTCAATGTGGTACCATAAATGAATTCGGCATCCCCGATATAGCTAGTAGCTTAAATGATATATATCAAGATAAAGTTGATACAAGTGCGAAAAATAGGAAATTCGAAATGAGTCGCGATAAATTAAAACACGATCGAAGGGAATGTTTTAAATCGACGCGAGTTGCGAATTACCTATTCGCACATGTATCGTACAACGTTTTACAGTACATATGGCCCTTTAAATGTTCGACATAGTAGCGTAATATGCTAATTTTCGCACTAGTGCGGTAAAGTAGCACCATATGTACTGTAAATATTTTTTCTTGTTATTGTGTTTTCGGCGTGGCAAGCGCTGGTGGCCTGGCGGTAAGAGCGTGTGACTTGCAATCCGGAGATCGCGGGTTCAAACCCGGCTCGTACCAATGAGTTTTTCGAAACTTATGTACGAAATATCGTTTGATATTTACCAGTCACTTTTCGGTGAAGGAAAACATCGTGAGGAAACCGGACTAATCCCAATAAGGCCTAGTTTACCCTCTGTGTACCCTCAGGTCAGATGGTAGTCGCTTTCGTAAAACTAGTGTCTACGCCAAATCTTGGGATTAGTTGTCAAGCGGACCCCAGGCTCCCATGAGCCGTGGCAAAATGCCGGGACAACGCGAGGAAGTAGAAGATGATTGTGTTTTCGGCGTGATGCGTGATTGTGATTTACGTACTCTAGTTGCCTAGTTGCAGCGTTTTAAGCCACGGACGGACAGACTGACATGGCGAAACTATAAGGGTTGCTAGTTCACTACGGAACCCTAAAATAACAGTACCTTTGATTCACTCAGTACAGTATTACCTATAGGTCAGGTTACCAACTATGTTCATGGTGAGGGACCAGCGTTTGTCCTTTAGGCAGCCTGTCCATTGGAGTGGACTAGCGGAGCGAGGCAGCCAAGCGCCGAGCGAGGTAAAATCCACCAATAAAAGTACATAAAATCTCCGCTCCTCCTTGCGCTATTGGTGGATTTTTACCTCATTTACCGCTAAGCTGCCTCGCTCCGCTCCAGTGGACAGGCAGACTTAACATATTATTATATCGTATGGCTTTTCCTGAATGAAGATTTACAAAAAAAAAAGAAATATACATATAATTAGGTATAGTTTTAAATCTAAATTGAGCAGCCAATCCCTTGCATCTGCTGTAAGGGCAATCAGGTCTTGCATGCCTAGCACTTAACATATAGGCCACTACCTAACGTTGGGCTAAATGTATGTTTGCATCAAAATTGAATAATAAAAGAAAAATCCATATTAGAAAATAAAATGTCCTTATCTTAACCTTGCCTTAATCGAATACTCCATTAATCATTCGCAATCAATATCGGACATTTCCGCAAGAATGTTATCAATGCTGTCTCTATTCGACACGCGTAATTTATATGACAATATCATCATTAATTAATGCCTATTATAAAAAAAACCGGACAAGTGCAAGTCGGACTCGCCCACCGAGGATTCCGTACTTTTTAGTATTTGTAACAGAAATACATCATCTGTGAAATTTTCAACTGTCTAGCTATCACGGTTCATGAGATACAGCCTGGTGACGCTGGTGACTGACGGACAGATAGACGGACGGACAGCGGAGTCTGAATAATTAGGGTCCCGTTTTACCCTTTGGGTACGGAACCCTAAAAATTATATAAGTTTTGACATTAGTGCTTTTAATAAAAAAAAATTTTTGTGGATCGTTCCTGGTTTCGGAATGACATATTTAAGTAATTATTTTTTTCAAGTATTTATAGCTACGTATTTTTTTCGGAGACTCGCGAGCCATGTTTTGTTTAGAGCTGTCCCAAGTGATGAAATATTTTATAATAAATAAGTTTTTGGCAGACTTTCATTTTTGGTACAAGCTTTTATCGCTGACTGTACTTTTTTCCACAGGCAACTAATACACATCGAGACAATTCTAAAAACCCCAAACACAATTAGGTTACGTTGTTTTATCACAGAGTTCCTATGGCCACCTCTTGTCTCCATCATCAGATCAGCTCGATGGTACCATAATAAAGTCAAAGTCAAAATATTCTTTATTCAAATAGGCCTAGCAACAAGCACTTTTAAATCGTCAAATTTTACAAATATCATCTTAATCTAAATATCAGAGCAATTTATTGATGCAGTTATTATTGTTCTAAAAAAAACATTGTACTATTATAGATATGGTAAACTTAATAATAAGAATTTCACAAAAGGATCGATAATATTGCATTGTCACCCGACTTACAGATGTATGCAAATATTCAGCTTCATCGGAAACCGGGAAGTGGGTCAAATTTAACTTGCAAGATTTCCCATACATACTAACAGGGCATGGACTAGCCTTCTGGGTGCCCTACCAAGCGATATTATAGTAATTTTTATACTCTGACACAGCGATTTTGTCGGTAGAAAAAGGCGGCAAATTTAAAAATATAGGCGCAGAACATTTTGTCTTCCCTTAGAAAATTTGAATTTCGCGCATTTTCCTAGTGACAAAGTGGGTATGTTTGAGTATATTTTAATATGCTTTTATCCACTTGTATTTCGTTGCACCAAATAAATTACTTGTTAACATTTTTGGAGTTTACTTTGTGTTGCAATATGATTGTTAGTTATATGTTTCTTTTGCCAAAAGCTGGGCTCTGGTAACCCGCGACGCGATACAGGCGAAGCCTAGAGCGGAGACCCCTTCTGCATTCTGTAATTAGAATTTCTGGAAATAAAGGTTGATATTATTATTTACTTAATATAACGATAAAATATAACGTTATAAATATAGATCTCGTTGCCATAAGTATTAAATACCTAGACATAAGAAATATTGAGTGCCCTTACAGGGTGTCATGTACCTACCATCTTCAAATTGTAACACCTAATGTATAATGAGCATGACTGCAATACAATAAAGAATACTTAAAAAATAACTTTCATAGTTTTTAACTCTTTTCGTTCTGTGCCCCTAGTGTAAATTTATTCGATAGCGAAACCTGACGTACGCGTTTGCGTTTAGTCTCATTTTGTATGGGATTTTGAGTTTTCAAAACGTCCCGCTTGGTGCACTGTTTCTACATTCCATACAAAATGAGACAACGCAAAAGCGTACGTCACGTTTCGCTATCGAAAAACTTTACACTAGGGGTACTGAACCTACCTATTTACATACATCCCCTTCAATCAATCAATCATTTATTATTTCGTCATCATAGGTATAAAATACATTTAGTATAGGTGATAGGGTGTTTTACATGTAGCAACTATGATGTACCTTTCCGGCGTACGACATTTTAAAACATAACTACCTAAATAAATTAATTTACAATTAAAATACATGTTACAAACAGAAAAAAGCAAATAAATAAATAAAATGTCAATAAACCTTACATACTACACCTACAATTACTAATAAGAAGAAATTCAAAATAAACATGAAAAAAAAAATAGTGTTTTCCCTTTTTTTAATCGTAAGCCATAAACTACGGCAAAAATAATTACTCTTTTAATGCAATAAACAAAAATTTGCGACACAAAGGGTTAAAGCCACTTTGGTGGTAAGCTCAAGATGTGTATTTCTAGTTAGACACCCGTGAGGCCCTTGGTTTTTTGGTAGTATCTGAGCTTACACACGAGTCCACCTAATACTTTATCGTACACCTAATAGGGTTGTTTCCATCTACAAATCTTAGGGCAGAATTGTATCCCAATAAATTGTTTTGGATTATAAGAACATGTTAAACTACTTTTAGGGGACCTGTAATGACCATATTTTGTAAATATTGAATTTTAAATATCTTTTGGCACGCGTCACGTGACCAAACTCGAAACGTCATTGAAGATTCTGATGACGTCACAACTCTCGGATTGACAGTGTTGTTGTTGACAGTTAGGCGATAAACAACAAATGATAAATGTCAGTTGACAGTTCGTATCTTCTACGTGTGTATGTAGTTAAGTGTCAAACCGTAAACTGTGACGTCACACAATTTTCAAAGAGCGTTTTGTCGCGAAAGCATCTGTCAAAATATATTTTGTTAATTTAACATATTTAAAGCCGTTTTTAGTATAAAAGTTGAATTTTAGGGCAACTTTTAGTTAATATAGAACGTAATACAAGCGTTTCAAAAAAATTGGAAACAACCCTATTGTCAAGCCATTTCCGTCAGTAGAAAAAAACGGCAAATTTAAAAAATGTAGACGCGAAGGTTTATTGTCCCATAGAAAATTTGAATTTCGTGCCTTTTTCTACTGACAAAGTCGTTTGCCAGGCTATATTTAAAGAATTAACGATCGGCAAAAAAATACTAACTTATCCTAAAAATTAATTGCATAGTAAAACAGCATTCTGATGTGAAAAATAGAATTTTTAGAAGGACAATCTACAGTTCTCACGAACCCTATGACAGCTAATCTTTTTAAATAAACAGGTAGTTACCAGATTTGGACCAGAGTCTTCCCAAAATGCCAACAAACCGGTATCACAGATTACCTAAGAATTAGAGGAAATTTCGAATTTCGAATGACATTTAAGAGGGTTTATAGACGCGTTTTTTTAATAGACAAAAGAAAGATTAGGGCTACCAACATTGACAATATTATCATTTGGGTAGCGACGTACCATTGTTTCGTTGCGAACTTTTGTTCTTAAATAATGGACGATAATCGTTGGTGTTGACAGCTTTGTATTTTATTCAGTTTTGAGTAATTATAATTAAGGTTTACAATAGTATGAAATAGATAAGTTATACAGTTAATAATAGAAGCTTTCACACTTAAGCTACTTAATAGGTGGGTTGTTTAACTTCAATGGGTTAACTATTTAGGTGGTCTAGTTAGTCAGGTTTATCCAAGAAACAGTTTATACACAGTCCAGTTTATGATAAATAGTATAAATAAATTTGATATGAATAGCGAACGAAATGTGGTTGAATATCTTTTGAAATCGAACGATCTCTGTTTCTAATTGAAAGTTTTAAATTATATTAAAGTAATTATAATTCTATCAAAAGCATTTACATGTAAAATGTTGCCAAGACGAAACCATAAGGCTCGCACTGTCAAAAAGTAATCAGATCTCTTATAGAGTCAAGCTTCTAACTCTACAAGCCAAACAAATTCTACACCTTAGTCAAAAAATATGGCTTGGCCGTTTCGCTACCGTCACATGGGCGTAAGGTGAGAAATTTATTCAATATTCATTTTTATTTATTTAACTACACTTCTTGTAGGAACGAAACGGTCAAACCATATATTTTGACTAAGGTGTAGAGTTTCTGAAGTTAGGGCTTGTAGAGTTAGAAGCTTGGCTCTACAAGAGATCTGATTAATTAATGAATTAACATTTTACAACAAAGGCAACATTTTACATGAAAATGTTTTTGATGGGATTTCACTTCGTTTTCTAAGTTGCTTGTGTGAATCTGCCATCCCCTAATTTAAAGGGTTCGGGGTAATTTACTGTTAAAAATCTTGAAATACGTATCTGGGGGCATCTTTATATACAATCTGCTTTTTTACTGATTCCCCATACAAACTCAACCCCTTTTCCCCCCCAACGCCCTTTTCCTCCCCCTTTTCACCCGTACGGGGGTAATCTGCTTTTTTGATTCCCCATACAAACTCAACCCCTTTTTCCCCCAACGCTCTTTTCCTCCCCCTTTTCACCCGTACGGGGGTAATTTTGGGGTTAAAAAAAGGAGACATCAAATGTTATTGATAACGCGTAGATTCCTTAGTAGTTTCAAGGCCCACTCAATATGTATTTGCTCGCGGGTCACCAATGGATCGCGACTCATAGTTTGGGAAATGCTATCGGTATACCATTCTAGAGCCGGCAGCCGCCACTGATAATATTAATAATATACAAACTAGTTCGGGCCGCCATTTGTAATAATTGATATGACACCCATAAATATGGGTGCTTGAGGAATGATTGGATAGCTAGAGTTAGACCAAGCTAAGTTGGCAGCGATTCTGACAGCTCAGACGGCGCAAGTGTTAAGGAAACGTTATAGTTTCATAGAAGTTTTACGTTTAAAATAACACTTGTACCGTTTGGGCTATCAAAATCGCTGCCAACTTAGCTTGGTCAACTCTAGCAAGTTGATATTTTTCCGGTATTAAATTATACGATATGTATACATACTTGAATTACCTGAATATGAATTCAGGCAGGTATATTGTACTTATAAATATGTCATAGTGAGAGGCCCGAAGCGTCAACTGAAAGGGGGAAGTTGGAGCTTAAAACGATCCAATAGTAAAAGTGTCTTAGATAAGCGAAATGGCGGGCCGAAGGCACCCCATCACCCCGACCCCCAAGCCTACAAATCCCAGCAGCATAATGTAAAGCGAGGCCGAAGGCCGAGCTGCGACAGCGCATTGCTCCCACGCAGACCATTTCTTGCTAGCAAAAGTACAACTGCGTTACTTTTACTCTTCGGCCCGCCGTTTTGCTTATCTAAGACACTTTTACTATTGGGTCGTGTTTAAGCTCCAACTTCCTCTCAGGAGACGCTTTGGGCCTTCGGCCCTACGCCGAGCTTGGGCTTCGGCCTTCCCTAGCCTCGACGCGCCTATAGGCACTTAATCAATTTTTAACCCTCCATCAATATCGTAAAATTAACAGTTAGTAATAAAAATAGTCACTAACGTTTGCTTTTAATTTTTTTTTTTTTTCTCTTTATTAGGGTAAACAAACAGCCACTACAAGTAGTTTAATCAACGAAGCTTAACTTATAAACTGCCCATTTTATGAAATATTTAGCTAATCCAATGCTAATCATAATCTTCTTAAATGGTAAATCTATTCAACAACTTAACTATTTCTACCTGAATGAACGAACTCTCATGATTATAGTCACCGAGTCTACATTATTCATTCATGTTTAAAATACTTCAACTTTCTCCAAAAAAAGAAGACCTGCGATACCCTGCTCTGATTATTTTCACTTGATGTATTGTGAGCATTGAGGTTAAAATATTGTATATATGACGACCGGTTTGGCCTAGTGGGTAGTGACCCTGCCTACGAAGCTGATGGTCCCGGGTTCAAATCCTGGTAAGGGCATGTATTTGTGTGATGAGCATGGATATTTGTTCCTGAGTCATGGGTGTCTTCTATGTATTTAAGTATTTATAAATATTTATATATTATATATATCGTTGTCTAAGTACCCTCAACACAAGCCTTATTGAGCTTACTGTGGGACTTAGTCAATTTGTGTAATAATGTCCTATAATATTTATTTATGTATTTATTTATATATATATTATAGGGGGCTTACTAATGAATGGTCAAAAAAACTTTCCCAACTTGCCCAAAGTATCACATCCCAAACTTGTATACCCAAATTATCATTTACCAAAAAAATGTTTGGAAAAATAATTTATCCCATCCCAATTTTACAGTTAGCAAATTTCTTTGGGACATTCTTACATAAATCGACTAATTCTCACGATAAGCCAAGAAGGCTTGTGTTGTCGGTACCTACTCAGACAACGATATAGCAAAATACATAGATAACATCCATAACTCAGGAACAAATATCTGTGTCCATCACACAAATAAATGCTCTTACCGGGATTCGAACCCAGGACCATCGGCTTCATAGGTAGGGTCACTACCCACTAGGCCAGACTGGTCGTAAGGTTTTGTTAGATAATGAGCTTTTTAAAATTAGTGAAGGCCATGAATACAGGAATATTTCTAGAAGCCTTCGTCTTTTCTTTTTTTTTTATACTACGTCGGTGGCAAACAAACATACGGCCCGCCTAATGGTAAGCAGTATCCGTAGCCTATGTACGCCTGCAACTCCAGAGGAGTTACATGCGCGTTGTCGACCCTAACCCCCTCCCGCCCCTCGTTGAGCTAATCGTTGATAATGATGATGCCTTTCATTCATGAATGTAAATAAATGTGGTTAAATTTACTTGATGTTGAATTTTTTAATCTTTAATATGTTCTCACTACTGAGGTGAAAAGTTGTATGTGTCACACGAGAGCAAAGTTATTTTACATCTCGTGTTTCTGAGTCCCTCGCTACGCTAAAGATTCTAACTAAGAAACACTCGCTTCGCTCGAGATTCAATTACTTATAGAATCTTTCACTTACTCGAGACTCAAAATCAACACTCGCAAGAAAAACCCACTTTCCTCTCTTGTTGCACCAATAACTATTTCTTTTGTTTTCAAACGACACATGTTTAAAACTAAATTCCTAGCAATCCGGTTTAAATACCGATGGGTGCTACTGTGCCGCCATATTGGGTACTTTATAACAACCATGTGCGATTGGCAAACCGAGTTCTTTTATTTTTAAGCACTTTTATGTAGAATCTGTGCGGAAAGAGAAGAGTCGTGGAATGTATGGGGCCCAATACATTCCACGACTCTTCACTTTCCGAACAGACTCTATGTTAGAAACGCATAATATTCCGAACTAAACTTTTACGATTATTCAAGTAAATACCTATACAGAGAAAGTTCTAGAGGTTCGCTGGTATCTATTTTATAGAATACTTAGTTATAAGCATTATTATTAGTTTTAACCCGTTGAACACTAAGAACGCTTTTGCTAATTTGTACCAATATTGTGCTTGTTTTAGGGTTCCGTAGCCAAATGGCAAAAAACGGAACCCTTATAGATTCGTCATGTCCGTCTGTCTGTCCGTTTATGTCACAGCCACTTTTTTCCGAAACTATAAGATCTATAGGTACTGTTCAAACTTGGTAAGTAGATGTATTCTATGAACCGCATTAAGATTTTTACACAAAAATAGAAAAAAAAAAAATACATTTTGGGGGTTCCCCATACTTAGAACTGAAACTCAAAAAATCTTTTTTCATCAACCCCATACGTGTGGGGTATCTATGGATAGGTCTTCAAAAATGATATTGAGGTTTCTAATATATTATTTTTCTAAACTGAATATTTTGCGCGAGAGACACTTCCAAAGTGGTAAAATGTGTGTCCCCCCCCCCCCCCCCTGTAACTTCCAAAATAACAGAATGAAAAATCTAAAAAAATATATGATATATACATTACCATGCAAACTTCCACCGAAAATTGGTTTGAACGAGATCTAGTAAGTAGTTTTTTTTTAATACGTCATAAATGGTACGGAACCCTTCATGGGCGAGTCCGACTCGCACTTGGCCGCTTTTTTTTTTGCATATGACTAATGGTGGTCAAAAGATCTTTGATCAATTTACTTATCCCGTCTTCAAAAATCAACTTCCAAATCCATCACCTAAAAAATAACCCTCAGTTTCCTTTACCACTAAAACGACCACTATAAAGAACCCGATTCGATCGTTCGATATTTAAAAATCAAATTTCAACTGCGCTGCGTACATTTTCAAATGTCATACCTTTCACACCTATCCAAACGTGTTAATTTAGAAAAACGGTACAAGCTAATCTAAACCATTACGGTGAAAAGATAGGGTTGATTTTCTAATGGTGCTGTTTGGAGTTATGTCGTTTGGTTATGGGGATGGTGATAGTAAATGTCATTGGTTTTGTTCGGCTAATGAAGGAGGCTCCAACATGAAACGACTAGGTTTGGAAGGATAAGATGATGCTACCGACTTTGTGATTTTAATTGTGATACCTTTTGTGTGCCTTAGATGTATGAAAATAAATATTTACTATTTTGTTTGTTTTACATATTACAAATTTTAGTATCAGAGGCGTAGCGAGGGGGGGGGGGGGGGCTAGGGGGGCCATGGCCCCGGGCGGCACATAAGAGGGGGCGGCAAAAACGGTATTTAAAAATATAAAATTAAGATATCAATATTTTCAAATCAAGCCACGAAATGAACTAACGCACCGCGAGAGCGAACGGCATGGGGCGGGTGTGCGGGGGCGGTCAATCGCTACCGGAGTGCGGCGTTCCAAACCACCGACGAGCTTACTCGCTTGTCCGCTGGTTATAGGTATAACCTATAACACGCCTATAACCCTATATGACGTCACATCAAATTTAACACGGCGCCTTCTGCGCGCGATCTACAGCCGGGCGCCCTCGGCGCCATCATTCGTTCAAAAATAGTTGGGCGCAGCCCGATAAACGTGGCGCGATACGCGCGATTCAATGCCGGGCGCCTTCGGTGCCCTCATATTGAAAGAGTCGGGCGTAGCTCGACGTAAGTGTCGCGCTGCGGGCGATCGAATAACGGGCGCTTTTCGGCGCCCTCATGCAAAAGCATCGGGCGTAACCTAATGCATTGGGCGCTTTGCTGCTGTAGGTACAGAAGGCGCCCGCCCAGCCACAAAAATAATGTAAAATTACTTTAATAGTTATTTTCTGCCCTCCGGGCGGAAAGCGTTAAATTTGCTCCCGCTGCGCTAAACGAAGTTGCCGCTTTCCGCCTCCGTAAAATAATTAAATACGAAATTATAACCCCATAATTAATAATTAAATGTAAGGCAGACGACTACTGAAAATCGCGCTCTAAAACGTATGAAATAAGAAAACATTCTCACCTGAAATAATCATTTACCTTTACATGAAGAGGGAAGAATAGCTTTGCGATCCTAGCGAAATAACGGTATTTTATCTATGAAATTACATTTCGGGAGAAAACGTTTTCCACTAACTAAATCTTAACAAATCACTTTGATTTTGATGTCCATCCTTCAGCATAGTTTATTATAGGTTTATAGGTTTCGCTTTTTTAAGAATTATTTATATGTTTATTGTTTTTAAATTTTGAAAAAAAAGGAAAACCTATAAACTTAGTTTTTTCATTGTGTCAATAACATACTAAAAAATAATGGAGAAGAGAAAATATTTAGAAGTGGAAAAACGTTTTCTCTTTTTGTATGGACGATCCCGTGCTAGTACGGTCGCCAAGCCGCTCCGAGGCCAGATTTAATTGACTCAGCTCGGCCTTACCCACAACCGGTATCAATGTGTTCGGACAGTTCTCCTGATCACCGTACATGCGGTAGTAAAGCGGAAAAATGGTGGAGGGGATAGTAATGACGTCACAAAGATGGCGGCCGGACCTATTCTTTTTGGCGGTGTATCTCGAAAACCACTTAACCGATTTTAATCATCGAGGTGTCAAATAATAGCTTATATTATGGAGATTATTTCCTTTTCTACAAACATTTACGTGAAACCTATAGGAAAAAAAATAATCACAAAAAACAGTTTTTTTATAAAATTATTATTTTTTATTTTGTAAAAATCTCCGTAAATATTAGCATTTCGCAAATTTTGTTTAATATAAAACATATTGCTTCATTATCAAGGAATATAATGAGCCTTAAAACATACAGATCGAGTAATAAACAATGAAGCTACACTCATTTATTTGCGCATGGGTAACGATAACTGGCTTTTACCGGTCGAAACTGTGGTGACTGTTACGATACGTATTGAATGGAATTTATAGAGTATCGGTTTTAATTACTGAAATTATAATTAAAATTATAAAAACCAGACACAATAATGTTACCTTACTTCGACGTTTAGTCTCTTTTTTCGTCTTAATCATAGGTAGGTACATATTTCTTTTTACTTAAAAATTTTATACAGGGTGAACTTTTAACCACCAGTCATACTCTGCGCAGCGACTTTATAGGTCATACTTAACAACTTTTACTATGGGACCAATTCCGAAATCGCGAAAAAAATTTTGACTGTCCCATATAAAGGTGCGACCAACTTTACCAGACCAACACTTTTCCAAACTGAGCTACAGCTGTCCGATGAAGTTAAGTACTTAGGACTAACTCTCGACAATAAACTCAATTGGAACAACCACATCAACAAACGGATAGACAAGGCGGGAGTTGTCTTCTGGCAGTGCAGAAGGATGATTGGTAAGAGGTGGGGACTCAACCCGAAAATTACCCTCTGGCTCTATAAGACGATAATCCGCCCCTTACTCTGTTACGGTGCTCTGGTTTGGTGGCCAAGAACAAACCTAGGCAACGTACGAGACAAACTACAAAGACTTCAAAGGCTCGCATGCGCGGCCACCACTGGCTGCACGAGGTCTACCCCGACTGCAGCCATGGAGGTCATGCTAAACCTTCCACCGCTGCACCTACACATACAGCAAGAGGCCAGTCTCTCAGCGGTAAGGTTGCGAACCCTCAAGATATGGTCTAACATCACAGGAGCTCTTCACACAAAATGCCTGGAAAAGGTGTATGACGAATTTCCAGTGCTTAGGTCAGGCACGGACCGGATTCACAAACAAGCTATCTTCGATAAAAGGTACAAAATACAGTTATATGAGGACGACAATCATGAAGGACTCAATCCCCGGGAGCTGAGATTCTTCACTGATGGGTCCAAAACAGACAGCGGATCGGGCTCTGGAACCTTCTCAGAAGACCTGAACATGTCAATCACCACTCCGCTAGGAGCCCATAACTCGGTATTCCAAGCTGAGTGCATGGGCATCATAAACGCGGCGACTGCCATCACTGCAAGGAAGGTAGTAGGATCCTCCATCCGCATACTCTCCGACAGTAGAGCAGTCTTAATGGCTCTAAATAGCCATATAGTTACATCCAAACTTATACACGAATGCCACGAACGACTAATGGAGGTATGTCATAATAACAAGATCACCCTACAATGGATCAAGGGACACAGTGGATCCCGAGGTAACGATGCTGCGGACGAGCTTGCCAGGCAAGGATCGAATGCGGGGGCGATTGGTCCGGAACCGATTCTTCCGATACCATTTAGCAAGGTACGCTCAATGCTGCTGGCACGTACAGGGAAACTACACACAGAACACTGGCTGAACCAGACTGGATGCAGACAGGCAAAAGAAGCCATGCCTGGCATCAACGGAAAACTCACAAGGGCGCTCCTGCAACTAGGGAAGGTCCGACTGAGTATGGTAACCAGTGTCATAACAGGTCATGGACTATTTAACAAACATCTTTTCACAACAGGTGTCACAGACAGTCCCCTGTGCCGAGGTTGCATGGAGACAGAAGAAACAGCCTCTCACGTGGTGCTGGAATGCAGCGGAGTGACTCCATACAGGGCTAAACATCTCGGATCTCCGAGAGACCTCCCCGAGGTCCTACTCAACATCAAAGGTTTGATAGGATTCCTCGAGGAGCTGGGCTGGCAGGACTAGCCCACCCCCAACATATCACGCAAAATAGGCGCAAGTCGTCGAGTTGCGGAAAAATCGCCCGAATACAATACAATACAAGGTGCGACCAGACCGCAGCTTAAAAAACGGTCACGATACGGAATCGCAGTGACGCGTCGTATGCGTACCGTTTTTGACGCATGCTCCCCACACCGCTGTTTAAAAAACGGTGACGGTACGGAATCGCAGTGACGTGCTTCACGCGAATCTTTTTTGTTCGCAAAACAGTTGCGTCTTTTACGTCACCGGTACGGTGTCTGCCATAAGATCTCCGTGTAATATTTTTTGCGATTTTTACGCAGTTCAATTTACGGTGCGTCAGCTTATTTTAAGCAGCGGTGTGGCGAGCATGCGTCATGGACCCGGGTACGTCCTTAAACTACGTCCAAAAGAGAGGTATGGGCATTGTGAATGTCATCTCGCTTTGTGTGGTAGGGCACAGCCAGTGGGTGTCATTCCAGATCCAAATTTTCTTGCGTGATTCGGCATTGGTCCCATAATAAAAGTTGTTCAGTATGACCTGTAAAGTCACTGCGCAGAGTATGGCTGGTGGTTAAAATTTCATCTTATACCTATATTCGACACAAGTAGTAAGTACTTACAGACCAACTATGATACACATTTTGCCTGTGTAGTGATACATAGTGAATAAATTAATACCTGATTTAAAAAATAAAACAAAAATAACAAATAGCATGTTATTTAATTCAGTAATCACTAATCAGTCTTAAACAATGAACATCATACTTTTAGATTAGACAACAAAATGTATATTTATACTGTGTTTCGACTTGAAAGATTTTACTGCTTTAAAACATAAGACAAACCTACCAACCAAATGTATAAAAAAAAATGTTTTTTGTGATTATTATTTTCCTATAGGTTTCACGTAAATGTTTGTAAAAAGGAAATAATCTCCATAATATAAGCTATTAGTTGACACCTCGATGAATACAATCGGTTAAGTGGTTTTCGAGATACACCGCCAAAAAGAATAGGTCCGGACGCCATCTTTGTGACGTCATTACTATCCCCTCCCACCATTTTTCCGCTTTACTACCGCATGTACGGTGATCAGGAGAAACGCCCGAACACATTGATACCGGTTGTGGGTAAGGCCGAGCTGAGTCAATTAAATCTGGCCTCGGAGCGGCTTGGGGACTACTAATAGTAAAAGTTGTTCAGTATGACCTATAAAGTCGCTGCGCAGAGTATGACTGGTGGTTAAAAGTTCACCCTGTATAAAATTTTTAAGTAAAAAGAAATATGTACCTACCTATTCGTTATTCGTATTCGCGGGCTGGGTTTCCGCAACTCGACGTCGCAATTCGCGCCTATTTTGCGTGATGGTGGGTTGACGGCACTACTCCTGCCAACCCAACTCTACCAGGAAGCCTAGCAGACCCTTGATGTTGCCGACGACTTCTGGGAGAGACCCCGGGGAACCGAGGTATTGTGCCCGGTATTCTGCCACCCCTGGGCATTCAAGAATGACGTGGGCGGCTGTCTCCTCCTCCTCCATGCACGCTCTGCAGAGGGGGCTATCTGTAACACGTAGGGTTAATAGGTGTTTGTTTAGTGGGGCGTGGCCGGTTATGGCCCCAGTCAAAAGCCGGAGCTGTGGCCTCTTCAGCTGTCTCAGCCTCCTCGACAAACCGGGGTCGATTGTCGGGAAGGCCTCCTTCGCCTGCCTGCACGTGCCTAGGTTAGACCAGTACTGTTGGTGTTTTACCTTGGTGTTGCATCTCAGCATGTTCCGGAGCCAGGCATAAGGCAGAGGTACGATTGGCTCCGGTCCTGCCACCCTCAGTTCCGAGCCACCTCTCGCCAATATGTCGGCTGCATCGTTCCCTCGCGAGTTGCTGTGTCCCTTAATCCACTGCAGAGTTACGCTGGTGGTGGTGCTTACCTCTGATAGAGCCTTGTGGCATTCGTAGATTAGCCCTGAGGTCAAAGTATAACTTTGCAGAGCTTGCAGTACTGACCGACTGTCAGAGAGTATGCGGATGGGGTAGTCCTCTACTTTCCTTGAGACGATTGCGTGTGCTGCCATTATGATGCCCATACATTCCGCCTGGAAGACTGTGTTGTGGGCGCCTAGTGGTGTTGAGATATGTATGTTTAGGTCCTCTGAGAATACTCCCGCGCCAGTGCCTGACCTTGTCTTTGATCCATCCGTGAAGATTCTCAGCTCTCTCGGGTTAAGTCCTTCACGAGGTTCTTCGTGTAACTGTATCTTGTATTTCTTGTCGAAGATGTATTGCCTGGGTATCCTGTCAGTCACCGCTTCTATTAGCGGTTCCTTACCTATCGCCTCGTAGAGGATCTCGGTGTGTGGTACCCTGGGTGGTCTCCAGAGATTCGATTTTTTGAGACGTACCGCCGAAGCTAGCGCTTCCTGTTGTATAAAGAGGTGCAGCGGCGGCAGGCCCAGTAAAGCTTCCAGGGCCGCGGTTGGTGTTGTCCTCATGCAGCCCGTAGTCGCCAAACAGGCCAACCTCTGGAGTCGTTGTAGTTTAGCTTCAACTGTGGATAGTTTGGTGCGTGGCCACCAGACTATTGCACCGTAGCTTATTATTGGTCGTATGACTGCCTGGTAAAGCCATAGAGTTATCTTGGGGGTTAGCCCCCAGGTTCTACCCACCATTCTACGACATTGCCAGAATACGACTGTGGCTTTGTCAATTTTGCCGTTTAAGTGATTACTCCAATTCAATTTGCTGTCAAGTATTACCCCTAAATACTTTACCTCTGCAGATAGTTGGAGTTCAGTGTTTCCGCCGAAAGCTGCCGAGTTCTTCTTTTTGCCATCAGATATTGGTACTTGGGTAACGTTGAAATGACACTCCAACACATTAGATTTTTTCCATATGTATTAAAATGGTTACATCGTAAAAATTACAAATATCGAACAATCGATAGCAAAACATGCGCGTGAGCGCGATGAAGATCGTAGGGTCTCTGCCGGGCAGCGCCGCGGCGGTGAGAGGGGAGGGCGGCTGCGCCTGCCGGGGCCCGTTCCCCGCGCGTCTCCTCCCGTGCGTCAACGCTTTATGTATTGGCGTTAACATCCTCCGGGGCCTTGAAACCTCCTGGTTTCAAGATCGTTGCTTGGTCATCGTCTTCTTGGTTAGAAGGTAGGGGACAGAGCTTAGAGACAGCTCGTCGAACCCAGGTCCCCAAGTTTGACCCCTTGTCCTGTGGCTCTCCATTTCACACGCTGTTGAAGATCAGAAAGGAACTCCCGAGTCCATCGCTTCCAGAAGTGTTGTCTAAGGGCTTCAAGATGATGGTAGCGGTTGAGGTTCATCTTCTGTGTAGGCGGAGATGGCAACGAAGCCAATGGCCGCCCGATCAGGAAGTGACCAGGTGTAAGCGGTGAGAGATCGGATGGGTCGGAAGACAAAGGTGTCAACGGCCGCGAATTCAATATAGCTTCTACTTGAGTGAACAGTGTGGTTAACTCCTCAAAGGTTAAGTTAGAAGATCCTACTACACGTTTAAGGTGAAATTTCGCGGCTTTAACTCCCGCCTCCCATAAACCCCCGAAATTGGGAGAATATGCCGGACTGAATTTAAAATCTATGCCGTTGCTGGATGCGAACCCATTGACGGGCTCTTGGCTTGCCTTAAGCATACGTTGTAGCTCGCTGTTTGCGCCAACGAAATTGGTACCGTTGTCGCAATAAATAGTTTTCGGTTTTCCGCGTCGCGATATAAATCTGCGTAGGCTTAAAATAAAAGAATTTGTGCTCAGGTCGCTAACGACTTCTAAATGAACCGCCTTTGTGAAAAAACAAACAAACAGGCACAAATAGCATTTTGATACTTTCGCGCCTCGACCCTTTTTGTTCAAAATGGAAAAGGGCCCAGCGAAATCAACGCCGCAGGTCTCAAATGGTGGAGCAGGAACTACACGCGATTTAGGAAGGTTACCCATAATAGGTTGCATGGTTTTAGCCTTTAATCTTTTACACGTGAGGCAGTTGTGCACAGTGCTTCTAGCCAAAACTCTACCCTTAGTTGGCCAAAAATGTTCCCGAACTCCACTGAGGAGTAGCTGCGGACCACAATGAAGTAAACGCAGATGTTCACTTCTAAAAATTAATCTAGCGAGCGGATGTTTGCCATCTAATAGCTTTGGATGCCTTTGATCGTATGAACACTGAGCATCATGCAAACGGCCACCAACTCTTAGTATACCGTTATCGTCTAAGAACGGGTTAAGAGATAAAATGCTAGATTTAGCTTTCAATTTCTTATTTTGTCTCAAAGAATTTATTTCATGAGTGAAAGAAACCGCTTGTGACAATTTCGTCAACAGTTGTAAGGAAGTGTTTAACTCTTGTACGGTAAGTGAACCCTTTATATTTTTATTTTTGCATGCATTTATGAAGCGTAATACGTACGCGAACATATTTATTAAAGTGCTTAATTTAGAATATTTGTTAAAATCTACCACCGTAGGGGAATGATTAACTTTTATATTTAAGTTTGTTTTTGTTTCAGGTATGTCATCTTCAATGGACGTCATTTCCGGCCATGCATTATCTCCTTGAAGAAGAAAGGCAGGCCCAGTCCACCAGAGAGTATTCCCATTTAATTCCTGACACTTGATACCCCTTGATGCTAGATCCGCCGGATTGTGGTCGGTAGGTACGTGTCTCCATGCATGTTTATCTGTTAAATCGCGAATTTCCTGTATGCGGTTGCAAACGACAGTCTTAGGCTGAGCTCTGATCACTGCATAATGAGGAAGAACGTAGCCAAAGTCCGGTCGTGGGACCCTGGTTAAATGCCCCAGTTGTTCATACTCATGAATAAGGTCCATGTACATTTGTTTAATATAAGGCTTACTTTGTAATTTTCTTTCTAAATTAAAGAAACGTCTTTTTGCGATACAGTGAGAATCACCAAGACTTTGCTCTGGTGACGCCTTGAGTGGCATTTTCACGGAAAATCTGCCATCGGGAAGCCGAGTAACATCATTATTAAATTGATCTTCGCAGAATTGTTCATCGCTAGACAAGAGTTTGTTTTTTGTGGGTATCTCTTCGAGTTCCCAGAACATGGAAAGCCTATCTTTTATTTCTCGAGTGAAATTACATTTTATATTTTTGCTGGTTTTATGGGTGCGTTCACCGATCGGTCCGGCAACTAACCAACCCAAGTGCGATTTTACTAATGTAGGTTTATTTTTTCCTAACTTGACGAGGTTTTCTTCCACCAAGTCGTAGAACACGTCACCTCCGAGAAGCAAGTCAACATTAGAGGGACGGAAAAAGTCTGGGTCTGCAAGTTCTATATTTTCAGGCAAATTGAGTTTAGTATAGTCTACAGGCGCGTTCGGGAGAGTGCCCGTAAGTTTAGGTATAACCAGACATGACACCGATGTGTTAAATGAATTAAGTCTTGACTTGACACTTATCTCACAATGACGTTGAGGAATATCAAAGTCGTTGTCATTGATGCCACAAATGGTAATGTAATCTTCATTAGATGCCGGTAGGTTTAACATGCCTTTTAACTTTTCAGTGATAAACGATGACTGACTACAATTGTCCAAAACAGCACGCGCGCGGACTGTATTATATGGACCAACTATGTCTACGATTGCCGTGCATAACAATACTTCCCCGCACAAAGCAGCATTAACACGCACACAAGGATTAGGTAATTTCGGCTGCTCGCTGGTTTGCCCATCATTGCGAGGCGTATCTACCTTATCTACAGAATTGTCCTGACGATTATCACAATGATTGTTACTATTTGCTTCATTGTTGTTGCTACTGTTATGCTGTATATGTACTAATGCATTGTGTTTTCTGTTACAGATGGTGCACGGACCCCTGCGGCAACGAGACTGGTGATGACCCGGCCGGAAGCAGTTAACACACAATTTCAACCGCCTCACAGTACTTAACCTTGACTCTGGGTTCATTACTTTAAAATTAGGACAGTACTCAAGCCTGTGGTCTTGCTGACATAAAGCACATTCAACTTTATTACCATTCGTTGACGCAACATGAAGCAATTTTGTTTGTTTACCTGACGAATTTTTATTAATTGTGGGACGCTCGCTACGACCTGCATCAACTTTACTATATTGTATTGTTTCTAGTACATCTGCTCGATCGCGCAAAAACTGATAGAACTCCTTTAAAGTTACTAAGTCTGACAAGGTACTTCTATGTTCCTCCCATTTGCGACCTGTGGCGGCGTCCAATTTTGAGGACATGTTGAATATGATCAGTGTGTCCCAGTGCTCAGTAGGCTCACCTAAGCTACTTAATGCACGCAAGTTTTTTGAAACGTGGTCAATCATGAGCCTCAATGAAGTATGCGATTCCTTTGTAAATGCTTCTAAATTATACAAAGATTTTAAGTGATTATTGATCAAAATTCTTTTATTATTAAACCTCTCGCATAACAGTTCCCATGCTAAATTGTAATTATTTGCCGTAAAATCAATTGACTTTATTGCGACAGCAGCGCCACCTTCGAGGGAAGAGCGTAAGTAATGAAACTTATTCATGGGAGGAATATGATCATTGTCGTGGATTAGCGATTCGAACATATCCCGAAATTCCAGCCATTTTAGATGATCTCCGTCGAAGGTAGGTAGCTTGATTGTTGGTAATTTTATTTGTTGGTAATGACCAAACGCAGCACCATCATTAGACTTGACAGATAAATGAGAGGAAGCCGCGTCATTATTTTCTACGGGGTTCAATATGATCCCGGAGGTAGCAATTAAATTACAAATCTTACTTTCGATTCGTTCGCGTTCCTCAATTTCACCTTCAAGCTCTGAAGGCATTACAAATACTTCGATTTGTGACTGAATGTCATCAAACTTTGTTGACAGTTCTTCAAATTTAGTTAATCTAATCTGAAATTCACGGGTTTGTAACGTTGTTGCATTTTCTGATTTAAAACTAGACACGTAATTTTCATACTTTGTTATTTGCCCTTTGATGCTGCTGCGCTTTTGTCTCAAAACAGCTAATTTTTGTTCCGACTCAGTCATTGTCACTTTATTATAAACGCAAACAGCGAGTTTAAAACCAACGTAAACTTAAATAAAATAAAAGTGCAAGATCTGACCAGCTAGTCCTTCAATGGGCACAGCATCTAGGGGAGGTGATCTGTGACGCGTCCCCAGCCGCCAAGATACTCGTAGGTACTTGGCGCACGTACTTGCGGGACTCGCGACGATCCCGTGGAACACGAAACGTAGGAAACCTGGAATTTGCGTTTTAGCGAAGTAGTTTATGTTTACAGCAAAAGCAATAAGTACCTGCAGAGATAGTTATTGTTTTTTCCTCAAAAAATTAGGTTAAGATTATTGCAATTAACCAAATTTTACCAATAAGTGCTTTTAAGAACTTAAAATACGTGCATTTATGCAAAAAGCCTTCACACAGGTGCGGGAATGTTATAAATAAGATATAAATGCACACGAATAGCTTTATTTTAAATCGAAGTAACTTATTTACGTTAATTAGCACTAAAGAAAGTTATTTATTGTAAACTTTTGTAGATTTACTTGAGAGACCTTTTGTTTATATTAGTAGGCAAGCTGATTCTTTTGGAAAATGAAAAAAGTGATTTTAAATTTGTATAGAAACCGAAATAGACGAAATAAAAATAGCCCCACAAAATAGGTAAGTACCTAGTAATGCAGCTTTTGTTGCCTATCGACAACCAAAAACACGTAATACGCAACTCACTGTTCACTCAAATAGAAAAAAGCGGTACAAGCTGTACTTACGTTTTTATTACTGCATATACTTTACACCAACTTAAACCTGGTACACTTTCGTCACAAACAACCACCAACAACGAATACCTATCTTCAAATATTTCGTTGCTCAGGTTTGAACTTTCAATTCAACCGCTCGGTGTCTGTGACCACAAGTTTCGATGAGTGGCGTCGTCGAAGTTTCTAGATAAATCACGTCGGGGTCACCAAAATGTTTCCGCCGAAAGCTGCCGAGTTCTTCTTTTTGCCATCAGATATTGGTACTTGGGTAACGTTGAAATGACACTCCAACACATTAGATTTTTTCCATATGTATTAAAATGGTTACATCGTAAAAATTACAAATATCGAACAATCGATAGCAAAACATGCGCGTGAGCGCGATGAAGATCGTAGGGTCTCTGCCGGGCAGCGCCGCGGCGGTGAGAGGGGAGGGCGGCTGCGCCTGCCGGGGCCCGTTCCCCGCGCGTCTCCTCCCGTGCGTCAACGCTTTATGTATTGGCGTTAACATCAGTGTTGAACAGTTTGGGAAGGCAGAAGTTTCCCAAGTTGCGTTTGTTGGTGAACATAACCAGCTCAGTTTTGTTGGGATTGACTGAGAGTTCGTTGTTAATACACCAGCGCTCCACGATGGCTAGTGCAGAGCGGGTAACATCGCATACCGTACCTGAATGATTGCCGCTCGTCAGTATCACTATGTCGTCAGCATAGCCGATTGTGTAATAGTGATTGTTGTTTAGTGTGGTGATCAGGTCATTCACCACCAGGTTCCATAGTAGTGGTGATAGGACTCCTCCTTGGGGGCATCCTTTTGCCACTAATGCTTGTTGTGTTTCGCCCGTCCCGAGTTTGATGGTTCGCTGGCTCAACATGTTGTTTATCCATTCTGTCATAACTGCATTCGCGCCATGTCTTACCAGTGCTGCTGTAATGCTGCTGAACCTGGTCCTGTCGAAAGCCCCTTCTATGTCTATGAAGGTTCCTAAACACATGGATCTGTTCTTGATCGCCACCTCAATCTTACTTACCACTGCATGAAGTGCCGATTCTGTAGATTTGCCAGGGCTATAGGCATGTTGGTTTGGATGCAAGGGCACATTAATTAGCACCCTCTCCCTAAGGTACCTGTCACACAACCTCTCTAATGTTTTCAGCATGAAAGAGGTCAGACTGATGGGCCTGAAGGATTTGGGGTCCGAGTAGTCGCTTTTACCTGGTTTCGGTATGAAGATAACCTTGACCTCCCTCCATTGCTTCGGCACGTATCTGTGTGCCAGACAGGCGCGCAGAACGATGGTCAGCTTCAGAGTGAGATGCTTCCCGCCCCATTTAAGAAGCGCAGGGAAGATCCCATCCATACCTGGAGATTTGAAGGAGTCAAAGCTGTTTAGGGCCCACTGCGTGCGCTGCGGGCTGATTACCTCATAAGTCTGTAGCCACTCGCCTTCCGTCGGGGTGGTTGTCTCCCTCTCGTTCCAACTTACTGGGTGCGATATCACGCAGTCCGGGAAGTGCGTTTGCACTAGGACCCGTTCCGCCTCCTCCGGTGAGTTTGTGAGAGAGTTGTCTGGCTTACGCAGGGATCCTAAGGTTATGGTCGAGTTGGTGGAGAGGACCTTCCTTACCCTGTTGGCCTGCGTGGTGGTCTCGATGTCTGTACAGAATTTGCGCCAAGAGTTTGTGCTTCTGTACCTGAGACGTTTTTTGTATTTGGCCTTGGTGGACTTATAGTTGTCCCAGTCCTCGTCAGCGCCTGTGTTCATAGCTCTGTTCAGTTGCCTCCTCATCTTGCCCCTGAGTCTCTCCAGCTCAGGTCCCCACCAGTTGTTTTTCCCTCTGCTTCTGGTCGGTGGGGTCGATAAGGGGCATGCTTGATGGTAGCAATCCAGAATGGTGCTCGTGAGAATGCTTACCTGTTCCTCTATGCCCGCTGTGCCTTCTATTCTAAGGGGACCCTCCAGCTGTTTCAATGTTGTAGACAATCGCACCGTGTAAAGGTCACGATTCATCTTGCGTGGGTTCCGCCTGGGCACTGCTGCTCGTGTTTCTACCTGAATGTCAAATCGAATCCACCTGTGGTCTGAGCACGATACCTCCTTCGATACATGCCAGCCCGAGATTAGTCTCGATGCTTTTTCGGTTGCTAGGGTCAGGTCAATGATTGTCCTGCTGCGTCTGTTTACAAATGTCGGTTCTGAACCTGTGTTAAGGAGGTTGAGGTTTGTAGTGAATAGGTACTCGACGAGCTTCTTACCTCTCTCGTTACCTGCTTCCATCCCCCATAGGGGGTGATGCGCGTTCGAGTCGGTGGCCACGATGAGCTCGAGCCCTGCCTCTTCACAGTAGTTGACCAGCCTTGCCATGTCGTGCGGTGGTGGTTCTTCAGCCTCCGGCATATACACAGAGGCTACTACCACCTCCTGCAGGCTGGAGTCTTGCGCCCCGTGCAGTTTTATAGCGCACAGGTCTCTGGAACAGAAGCTCGTTAGAGGTTGCGCATGTATGTTATTGGTTGTGTAGATGCAAGCCCGGGGGTTGTCCGGGCCCGAGTAGACTGTTAGCTTACCTCCTAAGTTGCGGAGTCCGCAGACAGAGCCCCTTCTGACCCACGGCTCCTGGATCAGAATTACGGCTGTTGTGTTGTCCTCCAACCACTTCCGGATCTGCGCCGTCGCCGTTTCGCTGTGGTGGAGGTTGGCTTGGAGGAATTTACCAATGGGCGAAGGGAGTTCCTTCACAAGGATCACCCTCCTCCGCCGACATCGGCTCCTCCTCCTCCTTGTCGATGGCCAACTTCCCTAGCCCCTGCGCGCATTCCCCCTCACTCTCCGAGGAGTCACGAAGAAGTTCTTCTTCGTTCTCCTCGGAGACGGAGGGGGGTTGCGCTGGAGCTTGCGACTCAGGCACCTGGACTTCGTCCATGGGTTCCTGCGTCGCCCCGGAAGTGTCCATGGGCTCGGACGGTGCAGCGGCTTCGCCACCAGTGGCGACAGTGCTAACAGGGGGCGGCTGCTCCCTGAATTTTCCTCGTGCCCCCTCGAACTTCACGTACACCGACCCCAGCATAAAGCCAAGTCGGCGCCCGCGGTCCACCAAGGGTTGCACCACTGTCTCCGGCACGCTGACGACAGCGAACGTTTCCGTTCCCTGCACCTCGCGCCGGTTGAGTAGCCAGCGGTCTATTTCCGCCCACGGGTTCTGGTACCGAAGGGCTCGGCCTACTTCGCCAAAGTCCTTCCAGACGCCCGGGAACAGGATGCCGCATCGTACTCGCTTTGGCACCTCGCTGAGGCGCCTGACCACCACCTTCTCCCCCTTATCGAGGGTGATGGTGGCCACGCTGCGCTTGAGCCATGCCAGCGTAGCCTGATCCTCGCACCACAATCTCAAGGAGCCATTAGCCCAGGTAGGCTTGCCCCTGAAGATCGGTCCCGCGGGAAGGCTTTCGGTCGGCTGCTTTGCCTCCTGTGAGAGCAGGGCTAGCAGTTGCCTCTGGACCTCCTCCGACTGTTGCGGGCTCAGGTGTCCCGAGGTGGCAGTGGTCACTGCCATCAGTAGGTCCGCCTTTGCAGCCTCCGCATAGTCGGCATGGGGGGTTTCACCTCGCGGTCCAGTCTTCTGCCTCTTAGGCTCGCCCCTGGGAGATATGGTCTCGTCAAGACGAGCCCTCTTGGCAGACGACCGGGCCCCTTGGTTACTCCCACCCTCGGCCCTGGTTCCTTTCGCCCCTTTCCCCTGGAGGGGGGCGCGGTTTGCTGCTGGTGGGCCAGCTGCTGCCCGCTCCCCATCCTTTCCAGGGGCGCCTTGTTGGGGCTCCGGGGCGGTGTTGTTCAGGGCCGCTTGGGCCCTTCTGTATCTCTGCCGTTGCTTCCTGTTACGCTTGTGCGGCTTAGCCGCGGCTGTAACAGGTGGAGGCGGGGGCACAGGAAGTTCAGCCCGTTTACCGGGCTTTCGCTTCCGCGCCTTCCTGGACTCGTGTACGGTCCAGCCAGCCTCCAGCTGGGCAGAGATAGGGTCCAACACCACCTGCACCGGTTCAATCACCGGGTCCTGCTCCGTAACAGGGGGTTTTCCCCCTGTTGGCACAGCACCCCTGGATGTCCCCGGTGCTGGAGGTAGGGGCCGGGTACGCTTTTCCGATACGGGGGGTTTCCCTCCCGTTGGAATGGTACCCGTGGATGTCCCCGGTGTTGGTAGTAGGGGCTGGGTGCGCTTTACCTTGGCGGGGGGTTTCCCTCCCTTCGGTATGGCACCCTTGGATGTCCCCGGTGTCGGTAGTGGAGGCGCAGTACTCTGGAGCACCGGGCCTGCTGCTTTGGGCGTCAACGCATCAGGTTTACGTGCCTTCGGTTTCCCGGCGGCTCTCCCACCTGGTGCGGACTGTCCCTTGCATGGCGGTACTGTCGAGACTGCGCCGCCACGGTGTGTGTGTGTTTTGTGTGGTGTGGTGTGTGGCGGAACTGTCGGAACAGCTCCACCATCGTGTGTGTTGTTGCCTGCCAGGGTTGCTTGTGCCTCCCTGTAGGCACGTGTTAAGGAGGGAGGAACTGTCGAAACAGCTCCTTGACCCTGTGGTGTGGTGTGTTGGGTGGAGGTTCCCGGTACAGCCGAAGCTGCTCCGTCTCCCTCCGGTGTTGGGGTTTGGGATCTTGGTTCATCCATTGTTCCTTTTGCTTGTTTTCACCTCTCGAGCTTCCCACCCTCCATGGAGCCCGCACCTTTGGGGATGTCACTTTGGACACCAGGAATACCCAAGAGGTATAGGTGTGTTGAGTTGGTTCTCCTGCGCGACATCGGGAGCTGCAGACACGTGGCTGGAAGAGACGATCCCATCTCCTCCAGTGGTTCCACGCGCCCTTGCCCCGTCAGCATGGCCGAGCCCCAGGCATCCTCCCAGAGGACGCCCCTCCCCACACCTCGCCTGCGGACCGTACCACCTCGACCGTACGGGACGCGTGTCCATTACCCTGCAGTGGCTAGTTGCAGGGCCACCGTTTCGCCGGAAATTCGGACCAAAAAGGGCATATTGGCCCACAGGGGATAACTAACCCCGACCCCCTGCGGGCCTCGGCCCCTAGGACTCCTGCATCCCCGCTGACGGCGCTCTACTGCGCAGGACAAACGCAGGTAGGTGATGTGTAGTCCGCCTAGGTCACCTACTCCCTAAGCGGAACCGGGAGATCCATAAAACATAGCTGCCAATTAGATCGAAACCAAATTGCCAGCCATGTTCTACAGGAAACTCCAGAGTGTGTCATACCCCCTTCGGGTTTTTAGGTCCTCGTGGGTTATGACGTCGCCTTCATACTCGGCTACTGGTGGTCCGGGGCAGATGGAACGTGCGACGCCCGACCGACCACCAGCATTACCAGGGTGTGCGACCCACCCCACAGGTGGGATGGGTTCGTCCATGGCCTGCGGCGGCAGAGCCATAGACGACGGGGACGCGTATGATAGACTTGAGGGAGTGAGCCCGCTGGCTCAGCGCCGCACACCTGAACCCGCGTGACTACTCCCCCCTACACCCCATGTACCTACCTATGATTAAGACGAAAAAAGAGACTAAACGTCGAAGTAAGGTAACATTATCAAGTCTGGTTTTTATAATTGTCATTATAATTTCAGTAATTAAAACCGATACTCTATAAATTCCATTCAATACGTATCGTAACAGTCACCACAGTTTCGACCGGTAAAAGCCAGTTATCGTTACCCATGCGCAAATAAATGAGTGTAGCTTCATTGTTTATTACTCGATCTGTATGTTTTAAGGCTCATTATATTCCTTGATAATGAAGCAATATGTTTTATATTAAACAAAATTTGCGAAATGCTAATATTTACGGAGATTTTTACAAAATAAAAAATAATAATTTTATAAAAAAACTGTTTTTTGTGATTATTTTTTTTCCTATAGGTTTCACGTCAATGTTTGTAGAAAAGGAAATAATCTCCATAATATAAGCTATTATTTGACACCTCGATGATTAAAATCGGTTAAGTGGTTTTCGAGATACACCGCCAAAAAGAATAGGTCCGGCCGCCATCTTTGTGACGTCATTACTATCCCCTCCACCATTTTTCCGCTTTACTACCGCATGTACGGTGATCAGGAGAACTGTCCGAACACATTGATACCGGTTGTGGGTAAGGCCGAGCCGAGTCAATTAAATCGTGTTTCTAGAGGGCTTTTGAGATTTGGCGACCGTACTATGCTATATACTTCCCTCTTAAAGCTTATGACCGTAGCACACAACCACGGCTATCCTTTGAATATTTTTGTGAATATTGAATATATACAATGGGAATCCGACAGATGTTAAAAGTGTATTCTTGATCACATGTTTAGAAACTAAAATGTCATACAAAGTTTTCTAAAATCGGTCTTGTTACAAAGATAATGACAATTCTTGTGAAAATTCGTTTTTGAAATAACTCAGTCACCTTTATGGCTGCGACGACGCAAGCACTATGTGGTCTTACTAAGAGGCATTAAAGTTTTAAAGGAAACTCGCAAAATTTATCTGCAACTAAAAAAAAAACTATTTATTCATTGTAAAGTTTTTTTGCCAACATATAAAAATAAATAACGTGTCGTGTGCAGAAAACACATACACACACTTTTTTTTGCCGAATTTGATCAAAGACAAATAAATTTTTTTGCTCTTTAAAACAGGAATACGTGGTCAAAATCTGACGGGTTTCTCATTCATACAGTGTAATTGTATACACTGTATGAACGTAATTAAGTAAATCATGTTACATTGTATTTATTTATTTAAAAGAAGTAAATATACAATATTTCTGTGTGATTATTTCAGATGTTTTTTTTTTCTTTTTTCATAAGTTTATGAGCCAAATTTTCAGTAGTCGAGTTTTTGAAGATATTCTTTGTATTTTACCTTTTCCAACTAACTTTGTCTTGTACTTAGTCGGTCACAAGTTTTAGAAATAAAATGTTATACAAAGCTTTTAATAAAAAAAGTTTGCCATGATTTGATTTGAAAGCTTGTTTTATACTGATAAAAATGTAATTTAATTATTTTAAAATGTAAAGCTCGTTTTATTAATTTACTACTTGTTTACTTTGAGATTGTCGTTAGACGCGAATACACACGAAATAAAAAATAAAATAAAATATAACTTTTTTTTCGAATATTACATATGTTTGAACCCGGATCCGTCTTTAAAAGTCATCTCGCTCTGTGTGGTAGGGCACAGCACAGCGGATATCGTTCCAGATCTAGAGCAGGGCCCAACTGGGGAAGTACCTCCACCTTACAGAAAACCGCAACCAAATAACACTAGACCCTACTCATAGTGTTGCCGGTGAGTAAGGTTGGCAGAGCTAAATGAGGGTGCGGAGTGTCAGGGTCGGCAACGCGCATATAACTCCTCTAGAGTTGCAGACGTACATAGTCTACGGAGACTGCTTACCATCAGGCGGGCCGTATGATTGTTTGCCACCGACGTAGTATAAAAAAATTTTGAACACTTAATGCAAAACTGTATCTATAACTTTTTTATCAGTAAAAATCTATGTGACAGAACTTATGACCTGACTAAGTGATGTTGATCATAAATTAGGGCGGCAAATTTCTGATCGGCCCCGGGCGGCAAACACATACGCTACGCCGCTGTTTAGTATTAATATTTGAATATATTTTCAATACTATAACTGGCGTTAGATTGTGCCGAATCGAAACAACTGGCTTTAACTATTTGCCTTTAGCCGGCACACTATATTTCAGCAATAGGGAAATTCTAACCTCAAAATCTGAAAGAAATTCCACTTTTACCTCTTTCTAAGAATTATCCGTTGACTTCTGTTACGTGGTAGGAGCTTTAATCTCTTTTTGGACAATGATTTATAACTCAAGATAGATTATACGTAGTCGTTCCAAAATTGAAGGGCATAACTTGTGACAAATTGTACGAGTTGCCTTATAACATATCTTCAGTTATAATAAATCATTGATAAGATGTAATTTTTTTATGTGGGGCATTATAACTATAAAAATAAAAACTGTTACGTTACGATATTTTCCTATTATCCTGTTCTCTGACGAAGTCTGTCTGGCAAAGAGTTGAAAACACCCTGTATTTTAAAGACCACCCCACCCTGTTTTTTTTTTTTGTATATTTTTGTGTTGTTAGTTAATGACGAAATAGAAAAAAGATCATAATTTCGAGCTTTCATTATAGATCTTATACAGCTTAGTTTAGTGTGGAATATTGATTGTTTATATTAAGTAGATGTATTGTTAATTGTTTCAATTTGTACTTACCCTACTTATTCTAATAAAAATTTTTTTTTTTCATACTGATACTGATACTGATACTTGGGGTAACTCCAGCCAGCAGATCCTGCAGCAAGGACTAGGAAGGGGAGACTACAAGGGGGAGGCGATGTTGATACAAAATAGCACTGTAAGCTCGCATGACTCTGCTGATTCAACCTAAGAGCCAGCGAGTCGGTGGATTATGTCAGCGTCACATGCCACCGGCTAAGCCTCAAACGCGAAATCAAACAAAGTACGCTCGCACACCGGCTCATTACGCAACAACCCCTGCCACCCCACCGTAGGCACCCGCAGCCTGCCTGAGACACCGGAGCACCCAGTAGATAGGACTGGAGTGTAGGGTTTGCAGTCAGGATAGTAGGAGAGACAGGAAAGTTTTAGCCGACCCGAATACAAGGCATCGTTAAGTCAGCATAAAAATTTTTTTTTTTCATTTATTTAACCTGGGAGTTTTTGCTTTACGCTAAGCCACCCCCGTAATTCAAAATATTACATGTATGAATATAAGTACCAGTACCTGGGCGACCGAGCTTTGCTCGGTTATAACTATTTATTGTAATATGGTGGTCTATAGGTAATAATCTTAACTACATTTTTTTACTAAATTAAACTTGTCTAAAACAATAAAAATTATATAGGTATAAACTTGAACAAATAAAAAAAAAAAAAAAAAGTTAATCACCGGGCGAGATTCGAACCCGTAACACTCGTTTAGCAGTCCGCGTCTTAACCCGCTGGACCAAACGGACAGTGGCCGGTAACACGAAATTAGCGACCATATTCTGCGTCGAAAGAAAAACGCATGAAAACTCGAAAACACGCGTTTTTCCAAACATAAGACTAATCTAGATAGATTGTATACCCCCAAAAACCCCCATATACCAAATTTCAGCGAAATCGTTAGAGCCGTTTCCGAGATCACAGAAATATATATATTTATATATATACAAGAATTGCTCGCTTAAAGGTATAAGATTTAACAATGAGGAAAAATAAATATTAAGCAGTTCCTTAGCATCATCAGACGATGGTGAGGCCAAGGTACTGTTACACCATCCTACGTTACTACCATATTATTACCACTGACACGCCCGCGCCTCTGGGCAGCGCTCCGGACACATTCCGTCAGTACGTGTACTAGGGTTGAAAATTCTCGAAAAAATCAAATCGTTTTTTTTCAGAACGCTTTGAAATTTTCGTTTTTTTCCGTATTTTTCAGTTTTTTTGGGAAAGAAATGAAACTTTAATACTACTTATTACATTTATCAATCACTGTCACTGCCATCATCTAAATCTATCATACCCGAATCAATGACGTCGTCGACATTAAATATAAATGGAAAAATTCACAAGTTCTTTTCAAAATCCGATTTTTTTGTTTTTTCGGAAAAATACATAAACTAAGTGACATTGTTTATTTCCGAATAAAACTTAAAAAAACATGGCTTTTAGAAAAAAAATGGGAATTTTTCCGGGTTTTTTCAACCCTAACGTGTACGAGACGTACACGTACTGTGTACGACATCCTCAACCATATTGCAATCTAGGCAATTAGATGAATCTGATAACTTCATAAGATATTTGAATTTATTAGAAGGTATGTGTCCAGTATGTTTCTAATAAAATACTAAACCCTTTATTAGTGTTAACTCAATTGATAATAAATGCTGTCATTACGTCAAAGGATCAATTATAAATAAATAAATATTATAGGGACATTTTTACACAAGTTGACTAAGTCCCACGGTAAGCTCAAGAAGGCTTGTGTTGTGGGTACTCGCACAACACAGTCAGATATATGATATACAAATACTTAAATACATAGAAAACATGACTCAGGGACAAATATCTGTGTCCATCACACAAATAAATGCCCTTACCGGGAATCGAACCCAGGACCATCTAATATGAACAACGTTATTAATTAATTAATAACGTTACAGTATGTTAGTGTGTTCTGTGTGATCCTAATATAAAAAGATGAGTCAGTCGTCCGTCGTATCCACACGTCGCTAGCGCGCGGCGCGGCGAGCCACAAAAGTGAGATATATGTTAAATACGATATTTTTTACTTTTCAGTGCCGCGCATAAATTTATATTTTTGTCGGTTGTTTATCTTTGCCGCTGCCGTGCGCGCCCTTCATAGGAGCTACGAATGTACGGATAGATGTTTATTTTATGCAATATATATTTATAAATAAATAAATAAACAGTTGGGGACAATCTTACACAGATCGACCTAGCCCCAAACTAAGCAAAGCTTGTACTGTGGGTACTAGGCGATGATATACATATGTATATAGATAAATACATACTTACGTACATAGAAAACACCCAGGACCATGGGACCATCAGCTTCATAGGCAGGGTCACTACCCTAGGTCTGATCGGTCATCTGCCATATATAATATAATAAAAGCGTACGCACACTCGGACAAATAAACAAGCATTAGTAGTCGTGCGGTAAGACCTTCAAAACCGGAGGTCGTGAGTACGAATCCCGGTTCATAATAAGTAATTTCTTGGAGCGTCACTAATCGAAATAATAAATCGGACTAATCTCCATAAGACCTATAGTTTCTCTCTGGGTTGAAAGGTGCTAATTGGGATTAGGCTAGACGCCAGAATGGATAGTACCGATACAATAATAATGTGTAATATTTATTAGCATATTTGTGTGTCTCACTGCTGGGCAAAGGTCTCCCCTCTAGCTTTCCTCCCTGTGCTGCGCGAGATCCCGCCTATCCCGCTGAAACGCATCCAAGTCGTCCCGTCATCTCTTTCTCGGTCTGCCTCTGCCACGACTACTCTGTGGATGCCAGCTAGTGGCTATTTTGGCCCATCTGTCATTATACATCCGGCAGACATATCCAGCCCAGTCAGGTTTGGAGTGAAGCTCTGTGTTCCTCACCCTATCAGATCTAGGACACCCAGGATACTCCGCTCCATTGCCCTTTGGCAAACCTTGAGCCGTGATTTTTCCGCCTCAGTTAATGACCAGGTTTGGGCACCATAAGTGAGGATGGGCAAGATGCATATACTCGTAATAATAAAAATATATTAAGAAACCTGACCTAGAAACCAATTCTGCATTTGAATTTGAATTTGAATTTGAATTTTGCTATGGTTTTGATTTTATTACGACTCACCAATAAGTGCGAGCGAGATGCCTAAGGACATGATTCCCAGTGCATTTCTCGTGAGTCATATTATGCTCTTTCCCCAGCACATCGATACGGGTCAATATGACCACCGTTCCTGACCGTAAAGCCACCCAAATATGGTCCAATATTGCTACTATGGTCTAAAAAGATTCAATACGTAATTAAGTACCTATCAATAATCTTTTCAGTTTTGTTATAGACAAAAGTTCTTTCTTCAATTTATGAAAACATTTTGCCTTTGAAATGCGTCATTCAAATAATACTTTTATACCTAAACTAAGACATTATACCTTGTTCCATTTAAAGAGTTAGCTTTCGATTATAATTCGGTGAAGGAAAACATCGTGAGGAAACCGAACTAATTCCAATAAGGCCTATCATACCCTCTGGGTTGCAAGGTCAGATATCAGTCGCTTTCGTAAAAACTAGAGCCTATGCTAATTAAAGAGATTAGTTGCCAAGCGGACCCCAGGCACCCATGAGCCGTGGCAAAAATGCCGGGACAACGCGAGGAAGAACTAGTTTGGTTAACTTGAACTCTAGTTGGCTAGTTTAACAGTATCTATGTTTGGACTTTGGACATTTCCATAAGAAAAGGTTACCCTTTCTTAATGTTCCCGAGCGTATAGTTCGTGTCATCCACGATGACGCGCAGATTTGTCAAATCTAACCTTTAATAACTTGACAATACGAGTCAACGCACGCGTCTTCGTGAATGACACGATTTACAGGTTGTTTATTTAGTCACCTGCAATAATTTACGGGCTAAACCTATAGGTCATACTAAGCAATTTTTACTATGGGACCAACCCCGAAATCTCGAAAAAAAAAATTACTTTCCCATAGGAAATGTCGGGTGTCATTCTGAATCTAACAACGTTTGTCCTAAAGTCACTTGCCCTAACTGGTTTGTCCTAATGGGCACATGCTCTAACGATCAATTGTCATAACGATTATTTTCCATAATGTAATGGTTAGCCTAAGACTCATTTGTCCTAAGCATTTGTACCATAACTATCAACATCCCTAATGTTTTTTACCATATTCTTCGAAATCCCTAACAATGATTGGCATAAAATAACATGCTCTAACTGTTTGACCTAATGGCTATTGCCCTAATGATCAATTGTCATAACAGTTACTTTTCCTATTGATCAAATATCATAACAATTACTTTCCATAATGAATGCTTAGCCTAAAACTCATATGTCCTAAACATTTCTGGGGTTGGTCCCATAGTAAAAGTACTAAAAGTTGCTCAGTATGACCTATATATTCACCCCCTAAATTATTGCAGGTGACTGAATAACCATTCTGCATAAAACTCAGCACAGGTTTACCGCCTCCATAATTTAATACCTGAATGTTAGTGCACCGGTGGTCCTAGGTACAGAAATATTATAATTTTATATCGCCCCTCATAATAATCCAGTAGCTATAACTATAACAGTTAAGTAGGTATGTTGAACCTATAGCTACCTATAGGTACAGTCGCCTGCGATAGTATGATGAAGTGCTAAATCTGATGATAATATATTAGACAGAGCTAGAGTAGGGATCACCAATTAGTTTCTTCAGAGGTCCGGTTGTTAAAATAAATGAACGTCGCAGTCCGTTTCGACTTGAGTTAAATAAGCGAATTCGTATTCGTACTCTGCGAACTGCATCTCTCTCTCTCTCGCACGTCAGTTCGTCAGTGCGTTGTCGAACTGGCAGCAAAGACTAAGCGCGGGATACATTTAATTAAATGTCGTACTCAGTAATACAAATAATACACGCTGCTGTTTACTTAAGGTCCACATAAAATAGGTCGGCGGTCCTGATCCGGTTATAGTATTTACAGTAAATATGGTGCTACTTTATAGCACTAGTGCGAAAATTTGCATATTACGTTACTGTGTTGAATATTTAAAGGGCCATATGTACTGTAAAACTTTGTACGATACATGTGCGAATAGGCAATTCGCAACTCTTTTCGAATTTCCTATTTTTCGCACTTGTATCATAATGTACTATTTTCACAGTTTGGGTACGGTGACATCTCAATACAATTTCGTTGGCACAGAATACGTTAGAGCCATATCCATTTTAAAATCGTTTTTTAATGATTACTAAAATAACAAAAAACATACTATAATTGACGGTTTATTATAAAAGAATAGTCAAAAATTTTGTGCCGTATCGTATGCCATATCTGCATTTTATAGGATAATTTACACTCTGTTAACAGAAAATTTACACAAAAAATGTGATATATCCAAAATTTTGTGTCTTGTCATACATTTTACACTTAACATTTACTCATCAAAAACGGATATAGCAATAATAAAAATGCTTTTATTTCATGATTACCACTATATTCAAAGTATTTGTTTGGTACTATAAATAGTAAACATATGTGACTAAATGATAAACTAATTGAATATTTCCTAAATATAAAAATTTTCTATAATATCATTTTTGTTTTTTTTTTTCGCTCTCCTGCAAACCAATGTACTTACATACCAACCAACCAAACCAATACCAACCAACCAATGTACCTACTAATTGGCGTATGACACAAACGTATTCTCACCCGACGATTGATAACCTTTAAAAATAAGTAACATAATAGGGACCATAATTAGGAGACCCTGTATATCCACCAAGGTTTTTTTTTATTTGAAAAAGGTAAGTATTTGACCACAATCTCACCTGATGGTACTCGTAAGTGCCGATGCAGTCTAGGATGGCACATGCTTACCTAAAGCACAAAATAAAAAATAAACAGAAGGTCCGTTCCCGCCGTTCTCGAAAATACTTACCTAAACTTGCCCGACTCACTAGGGTTGCTTCTGTATTAATTTCTGTTTAAATAAAGAAACCGGCCAAGAGCATGTCGGGCCACGCTCAGTGTAGGGTTCCGTAGTTACTCTTCCGTCACAATAAGCTAAACTGGAGCTTAAAGTATAGTAAATTGTTAACCAAGGTAAATTGTTTGTTGAAGACCCCTCTTAGTTTTGAAAGACCTTTCCAACGATACCCCACACTGTAGGGTTGACGCAAAAAAAAATTCACCCCCACTTTACGTGTAGGGGAGGTACCCTCAAAAAAATTAAATTTTTATATTTTATTGTACGACTTTGTGGGCTTTATTGATTTATATATTCATGCCGAATTTCAGCTTTCTAGCACTAACGACCACGGAGCAAAGCCTCGGACAGACAGACAGACAGACGGACATGGCGAAACTATAAGGGTTCCTAGTTGACTACGGAACCCTAAAAAGGAGTAGGTAATATAAGTTTACAGACATACATACATTGATTCGTTATACATACATCTTATCATGTTTACATTCCTTAGAGACTGCATTTTGACGTAAGTACATGACAGTAGGTACCTAAGTAGCGGCGGGTCGTCAAAAGTGAGCAACGCGCGCACAGCCCGACTAAGCTCTGCCCGAGAGTGCCCGAGAACGCCTGTAAATGTAACGTCTGTGTGCGTAAAAGTCACGTCTGTGTGCGTAAATGTCACGTCTGTGTGCGTAAATGTCACGTCTGTGTGCGTGCGGCGAAAATGGCACTTTATACTGAGCGAACTCTCTGCTCCGGCGCACGCCGCCGCTATTTACTTTGTGCCTAAAGGTTTGGTTATGATCTGGACGTTTTCTAAAATGAATATTGAAAACCTGATTCTTAACAAATCTGGACTTTCTTGAACTCATTCTACTCAGAATCGATAGCGTTTTCCATCCTACCATAAAATGTCCCAAAACGTCCGTTCCATTACGTCACGATTTAGTGTTAAAATAAATTTCACTTGTATGAGCGTGACGTAATGGAAACTACAATTTCCATACAAATTTTTGGGACATTTTTTTATCATCCAGATTAAATATGCGTGATAATGAGTTGAAAGAACCCAAAAACACCAGGATTTGTGAGAATCAGATCTTCAATATTTTTTTAGGCAAAGCTCATCTACCACATTGTAAAATAGAAATATGTAAGGTTACGTGGGGTAAGACGAATATAGTTTATTTTACTCGGGGAAGACAAGCAGTATGAGGATTCCATACGCGTGTTTGTCTTGACCCGTCTTACCCCACTTTACCTTATGTGAAAGTGAAAGGTATGACAAACTTTAGCCCAACTACGGTTCATTTATAATAAGCCTCTTTTTTGGAAGTCGGTTCAAAAGTTAACCTAGTTAATGTTAAAATGAATCGATTGGCAGCTTATTTAACACAAACTTATTTTTACATTTTGTCTTTAAATAAAAGTCGCATAATATAATTTTTCTACTCGTCGACTGTAATGGTTGAATTAAGATTTCGTATACCAAACTGTAATTGCGTACTTTTCATGTATGGGCTCCCAACTCAACTATAATAGTATATTATACAATCGTGATATAATAGTGAGCTTTTTTCAGTCAAGTCCCGTGTTTAAGCAACGAAGCGTGCGTTTATGTCTTTTGTAGTACTTACCAATTTTCATTACTTATTTAGGTTTCATACGAGTAGTTAATTTTTTTATCTTTGATGACTCGTAGAAAAAGTATTGTATACAATAGTGATATAATCAAGCTTTTCACTCTCGTGCCTCGCTAACTCGGTACTCGACTGAAAAGCTCTCTATTATATCACGATTGTATAAAATACTATTTCATTGTGAATCATAAAACACATTTCTAATAAGTAATCATATAAGAAACTACGTAATGTCGTAAATGTCGTGTCGTAATGTTAGCTAGGTTCTGGACCTCGATAAAACTTGCACAATACGGTTCGGTTAGTCGTATAATAGGGTTGTTTCCAATTTTTTGAAACGCTTGTATATAGAACGTAATACAAGCGTTAACTAAAATTCAACTTTTATACTAAAAACGGCTTTAAATATGTTAAATTAATATAATATATTTTGACAGCTACTTTCGCGCCCAAAACGCTCTTTGAAAATTGTGTGACGTCACAGTTTACGGTTTGACACATAACTACATACACACGTAGAAGATACGAACTGTCAACTGACATTTTGTCATTTGTTGTTTATCGTCTATCTGTCAACAGTGTCAATCCGAGAGTTGTGACGTCATCAGGATCTTCAAAGACGTTTCGAGTTTGGTCACGTGACGTGTGCCAAAAGATATTTTAAATTCAATATTTACATAAATATGGTCATTACAGGTCCCCTAAAAGTAGTTTAACATGTTCTTATAATCCTAAAGAATTTATTGGGATACAATTCTGCCCTAAGATTTGTAGATGGAAACAACCCTATTGTTAGTATATTTGTATGTTACGTTTAACTCAAAAAAAATAGGCATAGGTGCTTTTGTTTTCATAATAACTACCTAAATAATTATAACAGCAAGGTCACTGGCCTCGGATATCAATATGGCGTATTTAAAGTTCAAGTTATCAGTAAGCATCCCAAATGAAACATCAGTGACCCACATCAAAGGTCGTTTAGTCACACTCCGCCGCACAAAAACTACGCTCAATAAAGTTAACAATAAAGTTTGTTCCGGGTACATTGCTGGCTTCAAATAAGCTAATAATAGGTAGAGCGTGTATACTGCTGATAATTATAAATTGTGTTTCAATAGTAAAAATGAATGATTTTTTTTTATGATAGAGGAGGCAAACGAGCAGACGGATCACCTGATGGTAAGCGATTACCGCCACCCATGGACACCTGCAACACCAGAGGGGTTGTAAGTGCGTGTGGTGTTTTGCATAAGCATTATATAAATGAGCTAAATAAAAAAATTTCTAGTAGATGCTATGCTTTATCGATATTGTCAGAAACTTGCTCCGAAAAAATTGTTATCAGTGCATATTATGGAACAGTCTACCCATTACTGACGTACGGAGTAATTTTTTGGGGAAATTCTGTTGATGTTGATAAAACATTTATATTGCAGAAAAGATGCTTAAAAACTGTTTTTAGAATGTACATGGATGAAACGCTACGTGAAGTGTTTAGAGAGAAGCGCTTTTTGACCCTTACCGGTATTTATATATTAGAATTAAGCCTATTTGTAAAAAAACACCCTGAATATTTCACAAAGCGTTCATGCAAAGAAAATATCAGATCACAATATAAGTACAATATGGTACTTCCGAGAACTAGCACCTCAATATATAAAAAAAGTACGTTCATATCTGCTATTAATGTCTTCAACCATCTGCCAAATGAAATAAAAAGCCTCGAAGGAAATACTTTTAAAAGATGCTTAAAAAACTTTTTAATAGACAAAGTTTTCTATAATTTAAAAGAATTTTATAACTATGTAAACCTAAATGTATATTAAAATATAGTTTAAGATAAAATATTAAAACCTAGTTTAAGTTAAAAATAATTGTATACCCGAGAAGGGTAAAACTGTTGATACTCATCAAAAAATGTACCTAAGTCATATTCTTGTACCTACACAGTTTGCACAATAAATATTTCTGATTTCTGATTTCTGATAAGACTTCGATCTTAAGATCAGGCAATAAAAAAACAAGGGCACTTTTAAATTTTAGGCATACTTGAAGCTATCATTAGTTTGGAAAATTCGAAGGAAAAGGGTAAGTAGCTACTGACTTCAGTAACTTAGTGTTATTGAAACGATTTTTATTAAATGTTATTGACCGAGCGTTATCGAAGGTTTTCCATTTCAGCTTAGGCAGAAATGCTTTGTATCCTCAACCGATTATCGTGAAAAATTGTGAGCAGGTTCGAAGATTATTTTTTTTATACAATTTAGTCTTTCTTTTTTTTTTCAAAATGGCGGAGCCATACATTTATTCCGTTTTAAGCTATAAGAAGAGGTTTTTCTATAAAACGCAAGTCTCAAGTCTGTAAGCGTTTATAGGCCACGGTAACCTAACTGTGACGTGCATGTTTACCGCATAACTTACATGACTTATTATAACTTACTAGTCTATGATTTATTACAAAAAGACGCTTCTTTCGCATTCTCTATGACACCCAGCAATGGAACCAAACTCTTTTAAACCAAACGGTCGTTTTTGTAATTGGAATCCGAACGCCCGGAAACGCATAAAAAGCGCGGCGATTTCAAACTCAGAACATGAATGGACGTCATTTTTTACCTCTCACAGTTGTCGGTATGAAAAATGATATAATTTATATCTGGTAGCCGCTACCCGTTTTGTGGCGTGATAAAATATATAAATAAAAAATAAATTTTATAATATTTTTTCTTTTCTACTAATTTAAAATGGTTCCTTATCAACGCGCGGCGCGATGCGACAATAGGTGTAGTGTTGGGAAAAGGATAGGCTTAATGGCTTATCGATAATTTGTTATGGTTTTAAGATTTGTTATAAGTTGATTTGCTGCTATTTTAAACGCGTATTATTTAAAATTTATTTACCTTAGTATCAATTTCTGTCAAACAGTCTGTATATCTGATATCATTGCTTTATTAATAAAGGAGTATGCATTACGAATATTCTAGATTGAATATCAGGCTTTAACTGTGGAAAATCACAAAATATTTCCGTGGAATAACAAAAACACTAACGCACACAGGAAAACGAGTTTTCTATACAAATAAGGCTAATCCCAAAAAAAACACCATGTGAAATTTACTTTCACAAAACAATTTCTATTATTATCTAGTTATAATTGTAATTATCGTTGCAATTTAGGTCTTAAATTATTCTAGACAAATGCACTCAATGCTTGCTTATTGTTGAGTGCACTAAGCTGCTAATTATGCAGTTTGCATGCAATGATTACTCGTTAGTGTTTGAAAACAACACGATAAGGTTTTGCTATCAAGGGAACAGTGTAATTAACGTTACTGCCGGTGTTTCAACATAATAATATTGATGCGTGGTGGTATGATCATAACTTATACGTATTCAGTTGTTATGGCAAAGAATTTATAGTTAGAGGTTTGATATATAACAGTAAGTATAGTATAAGTACCTAAAGTGCAGTTCAATGGAAAAGACAAATAATGTAAATAAATAACCTTCATTTAACAGTTTTTGAAAGACCCGTGAACAAGATGCATGTAACTGCGTCGAAATATCGGGAGCTCAAAAACACTATAAAATGTAAGCACGGTTTATATTCCGATTTACGTCTAGTAACCTTCATGTCTTCGAAAACTTGAACTTTTTGTGGACAACCATGATTTTATCAACAGTTTATACTTATTCATAAACCTTTTATTTATATCAATACAATTTCAATTAAATTAACCATCGTAAAACTTCTAGGTTATACGTCAAATGCTAACTAAATCTGTTATATTTGTTTACATTATTTGTCTTTTCTATTGAACTTCACTTTAGGTCCATTCTTAATATCGTTTTCAGTTTCGCGGAATTAAGAATAACAAAACATCATTGAAAAAGAGTTTATTCCCTCATCTCATGGTTACATAGAGCAAAATACGGCCAATACGATTTGATACACAATAACCACATTTATCTATCGATCACCAACGATCCCTATCGTTAATCCCTCATCCCTACTATACACACATACACAAAAAGGACCCACACAAATCAAAGCTCACACCGTACGAGCACGAATGAAATATTCAAATTTGGAAGCTGATTCCGTTTATGGCTACTTAATTTGGGTGATTCGATTTGAATATTTAAAAAAGGAACGACGGCATAGACATTCCAGAGGCGGCTGAGGTGGACATTGTGTTTTTTTTTCGTTGGACCTTGGATCGTGGCGTATGGAATATGTTTGTTGCGAAACTACTTTATAAATTATAATATAAAAGTGATATTAGTTTGCATTATGTCCTAAAGTGAGCTTCTGACCCGTACTCACAAAATAAACTGATGTCGTGATGCCACGCTAAGTTGAACTTTGTGTGAATGCAGGACGAACGTTATTATAGTTTATATGTTATAAATCTTGACGAAGCAGTTTGGCGCAGGGTATAACCACAAAAATCGAAGTTTGTCAATTGCGGACATTTTTCTCTGTCACTCTAATTACGTCTCAGTGAGAGTAAAAGAGAAAGATCGCCCTCGCAATTTGGGAATTTCTGTTTTCGCGGTAGGCCCCCAGATATACCTAATTATTACGGAAGGTAGAATGCGTTTAAGCTAGCCACGCGCTAATGCTGGCACTCTGTCGGTTGTTAGTTTGCTCTGACTCTATTCGTCCTTCGTCATGTTGCAAGCTCCGAATTCTGTTGTTATTTTAAGAGCTATACTCTGACCACGCTAACTTTGCACAAACTTGGGCGTAAGAATGCATACAATAATTAAAAAAGCCGGTTCCGTACTCTTTAGTATTTGTTGTTATAGCGGCAACAGATATACATCATCTTCACCTGTCTAGATATCACGGTTCATGAGATACAGCCTGGTGACAGACGGACGGACAGCGGATTCTTAGTAATAGGGTCCCGAACCTTGAAAATTAAAATATTAAACGTCTACCTATCTTTACAGCATAAATCTTAGCGAAGTTTTTACCCACAACACGCATTTCATATTTTGTAACAACAGTCATATTTAATATGGGAATTACCAAAATTATTTCACCCGAAGCTAACTTTCCATACCTACCTAAATCAGTCATCCGAATTGAAAATATTTCATTTTTATAACACCTGAAATTTTACATGTGATTTCGAAGAATTTTGCTTCCTGAAGACTGCAATATATTTATATAAATTTAATATCGCTTATTAAAAGAAATACAAAAGAATAAAAATAAAGTTGTAATTTTACCAATTCTACGGTACAATAGGTGAAATGCCATTGCCATTCACCACTAGAAAAAAATAGCTGTCAGAAATATGAAATGTTGTCAGTACGGAAGGTGGAGGTAAGGAAATAAATCTCCATGTACCAAAAAGTGTCATCAAAAAACCTTAAATAGGTGGCGCTACAATACCTAGAATACTTGAACAAAAAAAAAACAAATCATAGACAGCGCACTTCACTCCGTCAATAACGCTTAGGTTCTTAGCTATTCTAGCGCTACTCTGGAGAGATTTGGATTTGGATTTATAGCTGACAGATGGACACTTTTGCAACAGTTCTACCATAAGAGATGTCACTCCTCTTAATTCCACACTCCATAGTTGTCAGTTATAAATTAAAAATAAATTACATTTGATGTATATTAATCATAGTCAACGTTTTTTAGATCTGTGATTATTGTAAAAGTTAGGTGCAAAAGCCAGATTTCATAAAAAAATGTACATGCTCCTTGCACCGCTATGCAGCTGTGGATGATATACAAGAAATGGTGACAAAATATTTTCAATGCTTTATTAATGCTAATATCCAGAAAGGAAAATGAGGACTTAATTATTAATGCTAATATTCAGAGAGGAAAATGAGGACTAAGTTTGTATGCAAAGGCGATTTCTCGCGGGTCTTCACCTTTCGTCATCAGAATCCTAAATTATAAACCGCGTTTGGTAAGAGTCTGACTGCACTAACTATGAACAATTTTTTTTAGGATTCTAGTTAGAATGCCTGTTTAGGACGACTGATATATACCTAGGTGTGTGAAGCATTTCAGTACTGACTACTTTAAATTCCAAAATAGCTGTATTTATATACCTAAGGTTAAATGATTATTGATTACATTTAATCTTCGTTCAATAAGTCGCATTTTTCACATCTAGATTACTTAAAATACTTTCTTTCTCCTTCCCCTACTACTCAAGTGACAGTGACAGATAGAGCGACCGACCAATTGGACTATAGTTTACATTAGGTTGTAAACTAGCCGCCGCGGTAAGCTAGAATTAGCACCGACTTTATGACTAGTGCTGGGACACGGTTATCGATAGTTATTACTTAGTGATCCGTTTGTATAATGTCGTAGGTCTTCAATTAGGTACCTATCTATTTGTTTTCCTCGCGTTGTCCCGGCATTTTATCACGGCTCATGGCAGCCTGAGGTCCGCTAGGCCACTAATCCCAAGAATAGACGTACGCGCTAGTTTTTACGAAAGCATACCATCTGACCTTTCAACCCAGAGGGTACCTATACTAGGCATTGTTGCCTTGTTGGGATTAGTCCGGTTTTTTCACGATGTTTTCCTTCACGGAAATGCGACTGGTAAATATCAAATGATATTTCGTACATAAGTTTCGAAAAACTCATTTGGCGCGAGCCGGGTTTGAACACGCGACCTCCGGATTGCAAGTTACACGCTCTTATCGCTAGGCCACCAGCGCTCACCTAACTAGCTATTAAAGTGAAAATGTTGATCTCAATAAATATATACCTACTCCCTTATTTGTTTTGAGATGAAGGTTAACATAACATAATATAGGTAAAAAACTTAACTGGCGAGGTTGCGGAAGAGTACTTCGGCGTTCCTGGGACCTCGTCCTATAGCACGGAGGCGGCAACAGAGGGGTTTTAGTGGGTAAACCATGGGTCTCATCAGCCTATATGGGAGTCCCACATAACCATCCCAGGCCCGTCCCCGCGCCTGGGTGGTATGCGAAAAGCATTTCCCCTCTTAAAAAAAAAAAAAGGTAAAAAACTTAAGTAAGTCACCTGTTGTATGTAGTTGTGACGTGTTCGAATAGACAATACATGTTTAAAAGACACACACAAACAAAACAAATGTCTATTCGAACACGTCACAACTACATACAACAGGTGACTTACTTTAGTTTTTTAACTATATCTATATACTATTTAGATACCTACTACTTGTCTTTGTTATTATTATTGACTATACAAATTGTACAATGTGTAATAATATATTAAATTACTTCCATATTATTAGGACCTTAAAATTCTCTTAGGTATATATGAATAGAATTCATTCATAAAGTGGGTATGCACTTTTGCAGCTCACTGTACATACTTCGATTTCCCCTGGCCAGAAGCATGGCTCGAAAAGAAATAGACTCCTATATATTTTTTCAAATATTTTGAGTATAAGTCAAGTTCCTAAATGAAACTTAACAAATTAAAGTAGTATGACCACACATTATCACTGGAAAGTAAGTTTAAACGAACGCTACAGATTTTATTTTTCAGCTCCCGAGACTACCGATATGTTTCAGCAGGTTGTATACCAAAACGTTCTATAAACATGTTCATGTTCATACGCAGGGACGTGGTTGTCACTCAAATATCGATATCGATAAGTATAGTCTAGTCAATGCTCTTATAAAACTCACGACAAACGCATCGATTGAGTCGAGCCGACAGATTACGACAGATTGCGAGACCAAATAAAGTTCGCATTACGAGGGCCTTGTTTTATAATTGACGCTCGATTTACATTTATGTAACTGATCGGTTTGTTTCTAGAACAATTTTTAATTCGATATTCTTGATAAAGTAATGATGGAGAGCTCTAATAATGTCAACTCCAAAATAAATAGGCAGGTTCGGAGTAAAAGAACGAGATTATTAACCAAGGGATGAAATGGTGCCTTTCGCCAGAGTTAAACACTCTACTTTTTTATTTCGAACACGAGAAATTAAAGTAAATGTGAATTTAAAATACGGCTATGTATAAAAAAAAAATGTTTAATCCAGAAAATTATTTCCATATACATTTATACATCATACAATTACATTACATAATAAAATAAAATTCAGTATAAACTTCAGTAGTATTTATTAAGGCTACTTTCAATTAAGCATTTAGTAAAAAAAATATCGTTATTTATGGAATGGGGAGTTAAATATCAGAATGGAAATTGTAGGTAAAATAAATACATTAAAAAACCAAAATTGTAATTGCTTATCGTAAAAAAAGAAAAGAGCTTATGAAGTACAGTGCTCTAGAGCAGAAACGTATCATTTTAGGCACACTTTTTAGAGGAACAACGACCCACTTTTAGAGCATGAGAAATGAAAAGATCTTTTACAGTACATATGGGGCTACTTTATAGCACTAGTGCGAGAAGTAGCATATTACGTTACAGTGTCGAACATTTAAAGGGCCATATGTACTGTAAAACGTTGTACGATACATGTGCGAATAGGTAATTCGCAACTCGTGTCGATTTAAAACACTCCCTTCGGTCGTGTTTTAATTTATCGCCACTCGTTTCGAATTTCCTATTTTTCGCACTTGTATCGTAATGTACTATTTTATCCCTGTTTGCCCTTTGCATAGTGATAGGTCAAAAATAGAGGCAAGTCTTGTTCAACATACCTAGTCAATGTAGTCGGTCTGAGATGAATGACTATTAAAAAACGTGTTAAGCAGAAACGTCTGCAAACAATACCAAAAAGCTTACAAATAAGTGAAAAGTTTATGTTTCATCCAGTGGTTCACTGGTAGAGAATGCCCTAAGGCATTAAGTCCGCTATTTGTACTTTTTTGTATTGTGCGATAAAGGTTTAATAAATAAATAAGAAGAAAAGATTGTGTCTATAAACTTAAGGACGGAGGAAGGAGTTGATCTTATATATTACAGATCCGGCTTTGTCAACATTCAATTTGCAGTAGTTTCAAAGTATAAACAAATATAAAATAAATTCGTACCAAAGCATGTCTAAATCTTGCTTGGTCAAAATGTATGCACTAATCAACTCATTACTCCCACAAACAGCCATTCATTAAATATCATATAATTATGAGCTATCGACTACTTATCAGCTGTGAGCCATGCGTCCACCTCGGCATCCGACGCGAGAGTGAACGGAAAACAGAAAACGTGCCAGACGCTCATCTGAGCCGAGCGGGGAGGGGCTTACAGATCTACCAACCTATCCATGTTACAAACACACAATAATAGACCCTGTATCAAGGAGATAAGGGCGTTAACAATTCAGAAACAAATTGGTACTGCACGCATCCCGCCCCTCTAACGAAGGCCAACCATTGGCTTATTTAAAAATCGATTCCATTTTATAAATATGTAACCGTTGCGTCTTTCCGCTCTCCAAACGGCTTTATTCCGCAAACTTGCAACGATGAATTCAACCTTATTCTCTAGATGAGACATTTTAATATCGAATATCCAGATAATAGTGATGTGCTGTTCATTATCGATATTGAGTCAATTGTTTTACCGACATGTCTACGTCTTTGTTTTATTTAAAAGAGGCCCACGAGATGTTTTTTTCTCGACAGTTTCGTGACAGTTTTTTTATGCGATGAAATAAACAATGAATGTCGTACTTACGTGGGTGAAATTGAAACGGTCATAAATAATGGTGTATTTATGATTTATGGCAAGGTAAGGGGATTAGGGCACAGTCTAGCGATGGATATTTAATGTAATAGATACAAGGGGCTTATTAATGGGTAATGATCGTGATTGTGTTCGAGTGAGGCTGACTAGACGCCTATTAGAGAGTAGAGTACGTATTAGAACGCTTATTATTGAGACTCAAATACTTATTATTGAGTTTTCGGCACTCATAAACATACCTTTAACGTTTTAAAAGGTTTCTGCGAGATATTATATGACTTAAAGGAAATCGATTTAATTATTTCCTTGTATTGGGTTATCAGATACAGTGAAACCTGGGTAAGGATATCGAGGAACTAGCACATTTGTTGCGTCTTAAGAGGTATTCCTCTTATTCATTGTCTGGAACAGCCAGGTATATATAAATAAGTATATGTCTCATTTACAGAGGGTTCTATTAATAGAGGTGACAATAGAGACTATTTCAGTCATAGTCGTGCGATTGTTCAATAATATAACGTATTTGTTAACATTTTGCTCGAATTCTTCTTTAACAAAGTAGTTGTTAAATAATAATAAAAAGGTAAGATTGCTTATTCTGCAGAACATAAAGATTCACTTTTAAATTTATTCTGAATAATTTAACAAATCTAGATGTAAGTAAGTGCAAACGTCAATAGGAGAGGAATTTCTTATTGGAAATATTCATTAGGTACTATTTATTTAGTCCTTACTAGAATCCAAAAATAGTTTATTTAGGTTATTAAGTACAAAAAAAAACTAAAAACAAAACAAAACTAAAGACTAACTTAAGTCTAGTCAAAAATACGAGAAAGACAACTAAATATTGTTTTAATAAAATAAAGCTTAATTCATATTCTGAAAAAGTCAGCCTTAAAAACATTGTAAAAATATCTAAAATGTAATTGTTAACGAAATTAAAATGTCCCTCAGATTTGTTGTCCATTAAGTAATGAGGCGCCGGTGGGTAATGGCGCGTTTTGGGGACTATTCGGATTGCCTCGGGGGTTCCGCGCTTTTATGTGTACCAACATAGTGGAAGGGTTTTTGAAAGTTGTTTATATTTGAGTTTCCAGTTTAGATACATTTGTAAAATAAGGTTAAGGTAGCGCGTTAAAAACCTCTTTAATGCCCAATGGTATTTTTTTTATATAGGAGGTAAACGAGTATACGAATTGCCTAATGGTAAGCGATTGCCTTCGCCCGTGGACACCTGCATCCACAGGGGTTGTAAGTGTATTGCCGACCTTTAAGATGGGAAGGTTTTAATCTGGTTAGAAAACAACAAAATTAAAAATGAGTTAAAGGTTCATGTTCAGCGCCGTTGATAAGGACTATGTATTATTTCAATATTCTTTAATAATATTAAACATTGTTAATAATAATAATGTTTATTGAAATTAAAATTCAAATTCAAAAATTTATTCTACAAGTTGACCTCAAGGGCTCTTTTACAAGTCAATACAACATTATAGTAACATCATATAGTGACATGAAAAATACACAACAACATTTATAAATACAACAGCCAATACCTGGGTAAACATTACATTATAATAATCTTAAAATAAATAATTACTTACTACAATACAATAGAGTAGTGTAGTCTCTATGGTTAAAAATACATTAAATCTGGAGATGTAAAAGGTCCCCAACGTCAGAGTCTTCTTCTTCTTCCTCGCGTTGTCCCGGCATTTTGCCACGGCTCATGGGAGCCTGGGGTCCGCTTGACAACTAATCCCAAGATTTGGCGTAGGCACTAGTTTTTACGAAAGCGACTGCCATCTGACCTTCCAGCCCAGAGGGGTAAACTAGGCCTTGTTGGGATTAGTCCGGTTTCATCACGATGTTTTCCTTCACCGAAAAGCGACTGGTAAATATCAAATGATATTTCGTACGTAAGTTCCGAAAAACTCATTGGTACGAGCCAGGGTTTGAACCCGCGACCTCCGGATTGCAAGTCGCAGGCTCTTACCGCTAGGCCACCAGCGCTTTCAATGTCAGAGTACTAATACAAATAAGATTTAGAGGTGTAAAGTCTCTCCAAGTGTCAAAATAAAATTTATACTAAATAAATAAATCGCGTCTGGACTGTTAAGCTAGCAGTCTCATAAACTAAACCTATTGTTTATAGGTACTTCTTATTCTTACGTATTAATGATGTGCGTATTTTCTTATGCGATAGACATATTACCTCTTATAAATGCTACAATCAAACATTGTTAAATTAATAAAAATATATTAATTTAGTTAAAATAAATACCTGCTTAATTAGAAAATATTTGTGTAGCCAATAGTTACATTACAACTTCATGCTTAATTTTAACACGAAAGTATTGATAGGTAAACATCCAGTAATAACAAGTCAAACAAAATATGAGGCCGAAACCGAATCTTCGGCCAAAACATGATTTTTATGCTGAAACCGAATCTTCGGCCGGAAAGTACCGAAAAAACAGTTTAAGCTCTTTTCAACAAACCGAACCTTCGGCTAAAGCATCATTTTTATGCCGAAAACTGCCATCACCGAACACGAAACTTCGTTCGGACACTAACAAGAACTAATATAAAAATATCATTTTTTTCTTTTTTTACAATCTTATACAGATCGACCTAGCCCCAAACTAAGCAAAGTTTGTACTATGGGTACTAGGCGACGATATACATACGTATATTGATAAACACATACATAGAAAACACCCATGAGTCAGGAACAAATATCTGTGTTCATTACACAAATAAATGCCCTTACCGGAATTCGAACCCGAGACCATCGGCTTTATAGGCAGGGTCACTATTCACTGGGCCAGACCGTTCGTCAATCAAGCCAACATCATCGGTACGATGTTTAAATAAATAGAAGTAAAACCGCGTATTAACAGCAACTTTATTAAATAAACTCAGTTTTAATATAGCGCTGTTTGTTTCCTTCCATTACCGAGGTTCAAATTAAAGTGCGGCTTACGTTTGCAAATAATAAATTGAAATTTTTATCCGCCAGGGTTCCATCGGAGTACGAAATCATGTAATAAATACTTTTTTATCTTGTTAGTGTTAGTATTTATAAACTAGTTTCCGACCGCGATTTCGCCTTAGTAGAATGATGATTTTAAAAAACTACTTATCCTTGTCCTTTCTCAAACTATTTATCAGTTCTCTTAATATAAAAAGTTAATCTCATCGTATGGTTAATAAATCTAGAAGTAATAGACATACGGCGGTCCCATCATCGCGGTTAGAGCGAATATAAACAGGAGTTGCCATATGAATATTATTAAATTTCACCCCTCTCAGTGATGCAACGAACGCCGCTTCTACCAATACAGATATTATCGATAATTTTGTGTTTTTTTTTATGTAAAGTTAGACCAAGACAAGTCTACAACAATTTTGATAGCACACGCAGCGAATGTGTTATTTTTACGTCATTATTTCATAGAAGTTTGACGTTTAAAATAACACTTGCACTGCGTGTGCTATTAAAATCGTTGAAGACTTGTCTTGGTCTGATGAGCTGATTAGCTTTGGCTCTGAATTAATATTATTTATACTAATTAGTGGTAAGCGCTGTGGGCCACACATATTGTAAACAATATAGTAATTAGTATTATAAGTATTACTTGTAGTGGCTGTTTCTTTGTTTACCTAAATAAAGAAAAAAAATAGTTCCTGTACAATTAGACTGTCACAGGTGACAGATACTTCAGAATGCGAACCGGTAGATATATCTTATGTACTCGTATACACCTTATATGTGCTCAATTTGTTAAATATCAAAAAGTAATAGATCAAAGGCCAAACCTTCAGGTAGTGCCCGGTAAGATGGCGCCACTTTTTGATATTTAACAAATTGATGATATTTAACAAGAACTTTATGAACAGCAATTTTAGTTTATTTATGTATATAGTTTTGTTAATTAGTGTACAGAAAATTATACTCATTTTTTTATTATCACCATATTGTTCTCAACAAGGTTATAGTGATAATTATAACGTGTTGACGGGATGTATTTTTAACGTGATACGCAACTGCACCCTAAACTATGAGCAACTTTTGTTACGAAGCAACCTTGAGCTCGCAAAAAAAAAAACTTACAGAGATTAAAGTCGACACGATACACAAGGGAATGTACATATAGAAACCAGGATATTTTTTTGTGTTTTCTGAGTCACGCAATGAGAAAAGTTGATCATAAAAATGAGTACAATGGCGTTCATCAAGATCATACCACCTAAAAAATGGTGTTGTTGACGCGATTGTATCACCTAAAATATGTCACCCAGTAATCAAAACATCGATAACTCACACTACTGCGAGCACCGCACTATCACTACGCAAGAGATTTCGCGCCAATTTTCTCCGCGGGGTTGCTAGTAATGAATATTTGCGCGTTCCGGACGTTCCAAATCGCACATGTGGCTAGATTGCGTACGCGAAGCACCCACTTTGGACGTATTTCACGCTTGCGTGGCAGGGGCACGAAGAGCGATTCGGACCCTTCTTTTGAAAAAAAAAATACACTTTATGGCGTTGTTGTAGAGGCGTTTTTTCGAAGGCATGTTGAAATTTGTTTTGAGTATCAGATTTCGGTAGTTTGCCGGCATGAGGTCTTTAGTGTTTTTTAGTTATTTGATAGTGAAAGTATAATGGAAGGGGTGTAGGAGGTTTAGTTTAGTAATTATTTTGTAACAGTTATTATATTCTTATTAAGAATTAAAAAAAACTGTTAACAGGCATGAATCCTGATGGACAGTACTCCTGAGTTGTCACATGCGCGTTGCCGACACTTTGGCCTTTGTTTAGCTTTTTTCTTGGCTCCCTTGTCCACCCGTAACGTGACCAACCCCAAGTGTTTTGAGAAATAAGATTTCTTTATTGCGCTTGGAATTGATAAGCAGAAATAAAGAAAAACCACAATAAGACTTAGAAATTCGTTTTGCCGTTTCGGCAAATAGCGTCCAGTTTGTAAAATAATTCATTCAGTTGCAGCTTGGAACGAAATGGCATCGAAAATAGAGGTTCGTTGGCATAGAATGACGATAATTATTGGTTGCCAGAGCTCAACGAGGGTGGGAGGGGGTTAGGGTCGGCAACGCGCATGTAACTCCTCTGGAGTTGCAGGCGTACATAGGCTACGGATACTGCTTACCATCTGCCGGGCCGTATGCTTGTTTGCCACCGACGTAGTATAAAAAAAACAAACCTATGTCCTTCCCGGGGTCTCAAACGCTCTCTATATCAAATTTCATCTAAATTAGTTCAGCAGTTTAAGAGTGAAAAGGTAGGAGACAGACAGAGTTACTTTTGAAACAACCATATGCGTGCAGAAAAATAAGAAGGTCAAACATCCCTCGTCAATGTGTCTAACGAACCCACAGACTACACAGATTTTTCTGTCACTCTAATTACGTCTTAGTAAGAGTAAAAGAGAAAGATTCCCGCAAAGCAAATTTCGGTTTTCGCGGTAGACACCCTGACACCGCATTATCAAGCATCTACAAAAAGAATAAGGTACAATTTGACTTATAAAATGCTACAAGTCGAGCAGCACAACCGAGTAGCGAGTTGAATTCTACACATTTTATATTCTAATATAGCCCAGGTCCTTACACCCTGAAGTCTTCAATTTTGTTAATATTTTTGATTTACACGAGCGCTCTGGTCGTAATTGTGGCCATAACTGAATTAAGCGGTCGCACTCCCATACTAAATTGCACCGGTGCGCTTATGTGTGCTGGGCTATAACCGCGAAAATCGAAGTTCGTCAGTTGCGGGCATTTATCTCTGTCACTCTAATTATGTCTTAGTGAGAGTAAAAGAGAAAGATCCCCCCGCAATTAGCGAATTTCGGTTTTCGTGGTAGGCCGCCTGATTTCGATTGTCTTATGTGCTCCGCGAACACCGAAATTCGCAAATTGCGGGCACCTTTCTCTGCCACTCAGATTACGCCTTAATTGGAGTAAAAGAGAAAGATGCCTCCAATTTGCTAACTTCGGTGTTCGCGGTAGGCCCTCCGGTCTGGAGGTTGACCAACCTTACCATCTCAAAGTATTTCCATTCCATTATTGTGCGTATCGAAAAACGCATCAATTCAAATAAATAACGTTCGGTTCACACATGTTAAATGAGCAGGGGTCGCGAACAATTTGCAGTTTTTTTAATACATCCATTTTAGTTTATTACATCTCGCGTCGAATGATGCTTTCTGGATGGAACTTTTAGAAAACTTTAAAAAACGTGCAAAATGTGACCGACCCCTGCCACCAAAGACAATAAATTATTTCCTCTGTCGGCCAGCGGTCGCTACCGAACCTACCGGCCAGTCTTAATTTCGAAAAAGATTTATTACCAACCGCTACTAAAAAACACCCATAAAATATTACGTTCAATTTGTACAAATTAAATAAAGAACACATTTTTTCGAACGATCTTCCATCAAACCGCTATTTGGTTTTAGACTTTAGCCCTTTAACTGAAAGTTTATAATTGTGTGAAGTGATTTTGTTATGATTTACAAAAGCGTGAAATCAATGTTATTGTTTTTTTATGGTCAGGTTGGTAATTATGCAAATTTATGTTATAAACGCGTAATGCCAACTTGTGAGCTTAATTTTATTTGGTACCCAAAATTTGATAGCAATGCCGCAAAAATATAGTAGAGGTGGGTAAAAAAATCTTACTATAGAGAAAAGTAAGCTTAGAGTTTTTACTCCATACATCAGAGGGCTTACCGCGAACCACGTTCGACGTGTTGCCTCTCTGTCGCACATGTTAATTCGTGCGTAAGTGTGATAGGGAGGCAACACGTCGAACGTGGTTCGCGGCAGGCCCTCAGTTTCCTTACCAAAACGCTTATTATTTTTGTAGTCGAAATCTACCTTCAAGAAGCGGATTTATCAGTACTGCTACTTGACAATAGATGTCGCAACGAACGAAAAGTCAAAAAGGTGTAACATCAGGCAGATTGTATCCTTTTATCACAGAAAACAATATAGGAATAAGTAATAGTAGTTTATGTGACTGCTACATAATAAAGACATTAAAATACGAGTGCGGGTTGTTACGACCGTCATTGCGACATCTCGACTGATACTAGTAGTGACAAATCAAATTCCTTTGTTTTTCACTGATGTTCGAAATAAGAATGCCGTTATAAAATTGATATCGACGTTATCATTAGATTATTACGCAATAAAAACATTTTCTCAGATACCTATAGATCGTGTCATTCACTAAGACGCGTGCCCTGACTCGTATTGTCAAGTTATTAAAGGTTAGATTTGACAAATCTGCGCGTCATCGTCGATGACACGTACTATAAGTGTTGTAACAAAACAGTTTATCTTTATGCTGATCATCATTTGCGGTTTTTGAACGCTTTAAAGAGGCTGAGGTGAGGAGGAGGCTGTTATATGTGTGGAGATAAAATTGAAAGTACTGTTAGAGTTGGACCACACTAAGTTTTCCTGCCCAGTGCTACGTCAAATATGGCACTTTTATAATTCGTTTTTTTTTTTCATTTTCGCATTACAAAGCAGGTAAGCGATCTTGACGTGTCTTTGTTATAAAAAATACTTTTGAAAAATAAGTGTAACAAATATGTATAGTGCTTCTTATTGCATGGTTACCCTAAACTATTACTACTACAGCAATCGGGATACTTGCAGGTACTCTGACCTAACCAGTTCATTACGATGCTTCCTCTTTGACAGCCTCAACCCAAGTGAACGAGCCTGTCCAACATTTACCGTGTCCCCACCACCTGCTAAAACTACCGTGTTTTGACATAATGTTAAATCGTGTTCAGTATAATGTTATTTTTCCAACTACCCCTGTATTAATCGGGGTAACATAATAATGTTGTCACGGTATAATTATTATTTAACTGCTATCTTAAATGTAAACATAAATAAATCATGACATTCGGCCATCCAACTTCGTGCATGACTCCGGCGCACGAACCTTCTCACTAAAAGCTAGATCGATTTAAATCTTACACCAACCGTGAAAAATTATTTAAAGCGTCAAAACAGTTTCTAATGAAGTAAATTGAAACTTAACTTATCACAATTCATACATTTACATAATCAGGAAATGTGTTAAATAAAATTATAATGAGATACATGAAAATAATATCATGACATTCGGTCTTCTGTTTCCCCTTGTTCATATAACTTACTACTATGCCGTGACATAAGCATTTTGCTACGTTAATGAAAAATCTTAATACCTGTTGTTAATTTCGTATAACTAAAAAAAAAACAGACAAAGCTCAGTTTTTATTATGTATAAAGTTTGTTTTGTTTTCTCAAAAAACCAAACATTACTTCTGTCCGTTAAAACTTGTCTTTGATTTAATTCAATACCCGTTGTTTTACAGGCAAAAGTGGTTCGACTTCAGCACCATCTGTTTCAGTTCTACATTTAACAATCAAACCTTTCTTGACCCAATATTGTATTATACTACATTGCGTTAATGTAGACTTCATCTTACTCCATTCATGTATTAATCGTTACGTAACGTAGCAATAGGTTAGAGATAATATTTAACCCCTAAATGGCTTTAACTCTGAAGTCGACGTGACAATCTTTATAGTCATTAGTCCTGTGTTCAGCTCAAAACTATTAAGTTCAGTTGAAATTTTACACATTTACAATATTATGTCTCTGGATCCATATCTGCACGTGAAGTGTCAAACTTATATAAACGTATAATTGGATTGTTATAGGGAACAATACCTATAACAATGTTCAAGTTTTTGTACTTTTTTATTTAAAAGGTTGCTCTGATTGTTAATAATACTACTCATTTCATAATGGGTGTTCGTATGACAATAACACACGACAATTTCTTTATTCAAATGCCACCTTGAATAACATCGCTTTCAGAGGCTATTATACAACTCTGCTAGGGGTGATACTAAAGTGTCCTTGAGGTAATTAAATTTTGTGTCTTGAAATTTCAAAGGATGCCAAACATTTTGCAAAAGTTTCAGTTTCAATAATTGGTTGTATTTATACATTAACATAAGATTCCCGTATACTGCTTTTAAGGTGACTAAAGCACTGCTAGATACGCCTTTGACATCAATGTAAAATGACAAGTGTCAATACTAAAAACTCAAGTTCATTTAATTTAAACAATGATTGAAACTACCAAATCAAACTATTGTCATATCCAATAAAATCCATTTTTTTCTTTATATATATTTTTTTTTTCTAGGACTACATCTATGCCATAATATATTGTTCATGTCATTGATCGAAGTTCACATTTTTATTAATATTATCTTGCCTTAAACCTCTACGAGCTTTTTTTTTCTTCCAATATCTTGTATTACTTTTGTAAACAATATAAATTATGATAATTAGCAAACCATAACAGATATATCTTTACTAAAAGGACAATAACCCCAAATGTGCCTCATGGCATTAAGTCCGCCTTTTAATAAATAAGGTTTTCTTTTGTGCAATAAAGATTAAATAAATAACTGTTCTGTCAAACCTATATCTATAGCTTATTTGGGCGTTACTTGTTATTATCGTCAGGTAAATACTATATTAACTAACTATCCTCATTAAGCTTATTACATACAATTTATAGCGTATTTACCTTGTAACGCTACTAATAACTCTACAGATACGTCAAATCTCTATCGTCTATGCACTCTTTTCTCACACATCTCTTTTTCATTCGTTTTTTTTTTATAAATTATACATCGTTTTTTACTACTTCCACTTTTGAATTTCAGGAACTACGTAGCAGTTTAAAACGTTTTCTGGATATCTGTATCATATTTTTATACTTTCAACTTGCGAAATATGACCATGTACATTTGCGTTCAACTCAATTATCTTATCTGTCCCGTCGTAATTATCTAACTTTAACATCGCTACTAACTGATGCTGTTACCACGCATACTCCCATAGGTACTACAAGTACAAATTATATTGAATCGTTCGAACTGAACACCGCGTTTGCTAAGTTTCAAACGTTAGTTATGTAAATATAACTTCCAACCAATTCTAGATAATCACCATTCAATCTGCAAACAAAAGATTCGTCTCTCTATTGATCTTTCTGAATAATTGTTCCTTTATCTTCCCTGTTTCCCTACGTAATCTATATTTAGGGCAATTATCATCATCTACACTCAAGTGCCTACTTTTTTTCACTTGTTAGCCTTTGTCACAAATCCCATGGATACAACAAATCGTTTGCAATATGTCCGATCTGTTGTTTACTTTACAATCTCGACTACTCAAAATCTGTTTACCTGAGATACTCTTGTACTGTCTGAAGTCTACTCTATACTATATTTGTTCTATATTTAAGTCGTACAGTAAAACATATTTATTATACTATAACATTTGGTATTTTGGTAATCTCCATAGGTAGGTATACATATGCTTATATAGGCACTATCCTGTTACTGTTTATTTGTTAGCACTTATCACTTCAACATTATGCGTCCATCTGCATTCATTAGTTTTATTAATAATAATTAGTTTTATTTAACGGAATATCTCGTTTAATCCATGATAATTACCTCTGATCTCTTATTTAATGCATTTCTATACATTTAACACCTTTTTATTCGAATAATAATTAAAGTTACTTCAAAATTATGATAGTTAGAACTTCGTGTGCATAAAATATACTCATACAACAATGTCTCTATTGTCTAATGTCTGTACAATATCTCAAAATGCAATATGAATATCGTCTAATCTATCGAAACATGAAAATAATTAACAATTATTTAAAATTTCACATATATATATAAAGATATTTCTGCTAATACTGATCATCAACAACATCGAGTTAATTATCCCAAAAGTTTAATCAATTTCACGAACTCGCTGTCACAAGAGTTTGCGACTCAAAAATTCAGTCAAAAACACTAAACATCCATAGCCAATATAAGATGTCAAATGTTATCACAATTTCATTTTACTATTTTTAATACTATCATATTTAGCTTGTTGGATACTAAAAAGGAGCTACAACTCTAACACATGTATCTTTCCTCAAGACTGCGTATAAGTAGTCATTTAGTCAACTATGTTGTTCTGAGTTGATTAAATTGAACAAAAGTTTATTTTTACATCGATAAAGCGACGTGTATACTATAATATTTACAAAAGCTCAACTAAACATGGATAGGTTTATTAGCATCCACTTCATTTGATAAACTCCTGATCATCAGCTAACTCGAATCAGTCAATCGTGTCATGTCTTTTAAGTATTTGATAGGATACAATCATCTTTCTATACTCCTATTTTGTTCCATATTCCTCTCGATATCAATTATAAAGAAACAGCTGTATGTTATAACATACCCAATCTCTCTGCTCTATTGTTTTTGTCTTTTTTCAATAATTTTAATAATTCCTTTCTTTTACTACGTTCAACACTTATTTATTAGTTATCCTATTGTTCGAACATATGCGTTAAATTTTTTCAGGCATCATATATTCAAATCTTCTATTATACCTCTATCTTGTCGCCTCTCTTTTTTTTTAACTGTTTGGGTCATTATTTACGTTTCTGTTTCTCATTTCACTATCGACTCACAAGAGATCACGAATTGTTCTACTATAAGTAAGCTAACAAACTACAGCAAACTTTTGCAATACTGTTTCGTGTCTTAATTATTGGTTGCATTAAGAAAACCCAGAATTCATTTATGAAAATACTACTAGCTTGTAGTTAATTTCATGTTCAAACTGGGTAACTTGATACTTTAGTCTGTAATGACATCACCTGTACACAGTTTGTCAATAAAATATTTCTATTCTATTTTAACTATGCATTTTGTCCACCTCTCAAAAAGATTACTCACACTGCTCTGGTCTATCCATTATAAGTCTCTTTATCCCGTCAAATGACAATTAATTTCTGTTATATTTATCAATCTCGTATAAACTTTCGATATCTTTTTCTCTAGTATACCGGCTTCTGCTTACCTACCTAAGTACCTCGATACTTTTCAATTTCCTGCTTAAAGGCAAATCTCTTTACTCGAAAGAAAGAAAGAAAACCTCGATCTGTGTTAGAACTCAGTCACTTTACGTACTTGCTACTGTATCATTACTCACGACGGTATAAATTTCTGCAGTTCAGTTTTGGATCACTATATCAAACTCAAGAGCCTTAATCAATGCTCAAGCATTAAACGCATTCATGTTCAATTACGTTCTTCATCTGGCTCAACACCCGAAATTCAAACAACTGTTTTTTCCTAGAAAAAAAGAATTTTTTTTTGTAAAAAATATTAATTGTAACACACATTTCAATCGAACAATAGTCACAGACATACAGTACCCAGATAGCATTTTAGACTTGGACCCGCCTTGCAACAAGTTTGACGTATCACAAGTGAAGGGTTGTGACAAGTTTGCGATGACAAGTATGTACACTTGACGCAAGCCTGGATCAAACCTCCTAGTTTCCCAACAACAAACTTGCAAGAAGTTTGTTTTGCAAACTATGTGCAATAATGACATGTTCGATTTGCATCGTGTTTGTTTCGACAATTTATATGCAATATTGACATTGTAAACCTTACATATTTTTTGTTTTAACAAACTATATGCAATACTGATATTATCAACCTCGCATGATGTTTGTTCTAACAAATTATACGCAATACTGACATGTCAGATTTACGTCTTTTTTGTTTCGACAATTTATATGCAAGGCTAACATGTCAAATTTGAATGATGTTTGTTTTCATAAACTATATGCAATAGTAACATCTCAGCTTTGCATAGTGTTTGTTTAACTAAAGGATTTTTCGTCACAATCGAGTGCGATGCTGGCGAGGCGTGAGCGAGGCGCGTCGCTGAGGTCCGAATGTTAGCCTCACGTCGTGACACGAGGCACAACGGTGTGTCGGACTGTCGGTGTCGCGCCCGCGCCGACGCCCCGCCGGCATCGCGCTGGAGTGTGACGAAGCCTTAAACTAACTAAATAAAACAAATTATTCATGGGTAATTGTGTAAGATTTTATTACAGTATTTATTAGGTATGGAACACAACATATTATTTTACAGTACATATGGTGCTACTTTCCCGCACGCGTGCGGGAATGAGCACTTTCTGTGCATATGTCGAAACTTTAAAGACCCATATACAGTACATATGGGTCGTTGTACGATACACGTGCGAATCAGTAATTCGCATCTAGTGTCGATTTCAAACACTCCCTTCGGTCGTATTTTAATTTATCACCACTCGTTGCGAATTTCCTATTTTTTGCACTTGTATCGTAAATAACTATTAAAGCACTATTGGTTAAACTGACTGGTGTCAGTATGCAATAATAATATATAAAGAGTACCAACATACGGTATTGTTACTTAATGCACAGACTCGTTATTTATCCCTTAATAAGACCCCAGTTATACACTGGGGAATACATCTACAGTAAAAAAACCTAAATAATTAAAAAAAACACGTGGTAAATATATGCACTCTACCTATTAGTACACTTGATTTAACATATATTCTCTATTAAAACAGTGATATGATAACTCACCTTCCTTAACAGGCGTAGTGCATAAATTGACCACTTATTGCCGTGGATTTCTTAACACCAAAATTAAATACTGATGAAAAAAGTAAGTATAAGGTACGAAAGCAATATATATCAACTATATAATAATGGTTTTCTCAATTGAAAATGCTGAAGGATTCTTCCATTTTCTCATATTAGCTATGTTTAAAATATCGCCTCTGCCTTTATAAGGGTTATGCTTGTCTGTTTAGTCTTTCTGCCCTGAAACAAATAAATAATATTATAATGACATGCCGTTTTTACCACATACCAATCGACTTGAGGTATATATCATAGACGCATTAAGGTTACCTACTTTATACTTATTTTTTTAGGATCAGAAAAATAACAGTCTAACGTGGGCAGTTATTTCAGAAAATTGCAATGCAATGAAGGTAAATGGGTTTGTTTGCCATAATTTACTTTTCTATCGACACCGACCTTAGAAACTAGGGATTTTCAAAGCATTAATCCTTACAGTAATTCTTACCTTCTTGTTGTCCTAACTTTAGCCTGATTCAGCCAGTCGCTAATTATTTCTTTCAGGTTTTCTTCTGTCGCATCTTCGTAAACTTTCTTGCAGATTTCTGAATAAAAAACGATTTGAATTTACTTGTGCTTACGAAATTTTAAGCAGGCGTATGGGAAAGGTATAAATAATACTTTTTTAATATAATTATTAAATATGATATGAGGCCGTTAATGTCAAAGTCGGTGTTGAGATACTTTAATGTTAGGAAATTTGGTCACAAAATATACTTACGAAAGATTATTTTACAGGTTTCTGTCTTTAAAAATGGTTTTTTATTGGAGTTCTTCATTTGTTTTCCAGTTAAGGAATATAGCTCGGCAACTTCGTCTTGTAGTATTCTTTTCAACATATTAGTGGTTAGACTTCGAATGTTTCTACCGCCAATACCAGCCAAAAATGATACCTATTAAATAAAAGTTACAAAATTACAAGATAAAAAACAATACATAAGTGTCGGACATAAGTAGACAAGTGTATACTGTATACTCACAATTGCCTGTTTGTTCCGGACTATTTGTAACTGGTCATTGAAATGACAAAAACTCGCATCATCCTTTACTGGAAGAGTAGCTAATAATTCAGAAATTTCTAAATTATCTTGTGTATATGCATTAAAGCTATCTGCTGTATGTGTCCCTAAAAGTATGTCAACTTTTCTATTCAATTCAGACATTTGTTTGGCCAAGTCAGTCACGACCTGGATTAAATGAGCCTGCTGCATGCCAAATTGTTTGCTTACGGAGCAGCCTACAACAATAATATGTAGTTAGATGGTGTCACAAGGGAGCTAAATTACATTTATGGAGAAAGCGTACATAATAATCCTTGACAAAGTAAAGCTCGCTACGCTCGGGATTCTAAAATAGAATGCACGATGAAAATACTTTTTCTCCACTCCACCTCGGAAAGGCGCTCTTAATATCCTTTAATAAGTGTGTGGAAAGTTACGTTTTATCCACATGGGGGGAATGTAACTTGATACAAATTCTAACAACAATATTATTCATTTTCTGCGATAATTTTGAATGATAAATATTGAATAGCAATAATTTTGATTACATTTGCATTATTTAACAGCTTGTATTTTCCTCGCATTGTTGTGGTGAAAAATGTTGTATTGCACTCGGCGGCAAAGTTTGTTCAACCTCTCGTGCTTTGAGGCCCTCGCACGCTCAAGATTCCACTTTTTTAACCACTCGCTACGCTCGTGGCTCAATTTCGGAATATTTCGCTGCCTCGGGTCTCAATATAAGCACGAGAAGTTAAACAACAACTTTGCCCCCTTGTATAATAAATAACTATTGCTAGGTGCCATATGTAACACATGCCTATACTTTTTACGCCACCTTTGAGGAAAATAAAAGACCACTAAGACAATCAATACATCCACCATCCACCTGACATCTGTCATTCAACATCCGTTATTTGACGTCCGTCTTCAGACATTCGTCATCCGCCATTCGACAGTCATCCATCATCACAGACTAGATCCAAACACCGCTATATGAAGCATATGGAGCTCAGATTAGAAGCTAAGACCGCGAGGTCACCACAAATATAGGAGCTCTTTTGCTTATAAAATACTGCGCCGTGAGCCGCACAATTGAATTGATTCCTGTTCTAATTTATGCTACAACAACATGAAAATGATATTTGTTATTAATAAGGTCACAAATTAGTATATGGGAGCGCCCGTGTGTGGTGACCTCAAATAGTGTCGCATGCTCCGCGTCTAGTGGGTAAAAGAGATCCGTGTCCATCATCTTTCGTCGTCATCGTCATCATACCACAAATCACAATGGCCGCAAAGGTAAAAATTAAATAATGTAGCCCTAGATATTTTCACAGCACATATTCATATCACCACATTTCACAAACCAAGAGCAAAGTTTTTGCTACTCATGCCGATTTTAGTTCGTTGTCATGCTCACGATTCTGAATGATAATAGCTCGCTACGCTCGTGATTATATTATAGAATCGGCACTCGTTGCAATTACTAACTTTGCTCTCCTATTGCACAAATAACTATTTCTGAATAGGTGATGTGAAGAAATATTCTATCTACATCTAATCTAAAAACAATAACGAAAAAAACACATACCAGAGATACCGTTCGAGAAATTATTTGTGCAGGCTAGAGTATGAGTGGGACTACATACAATGATAGAGTTTCCATCTATTGCCCCATGGTTGTTAACTTCTGCACAGTTGTTAAATTCTTCAGGCACAATGTCTGCAACAAACACATAAAAGGCAAACGTTAAAGCAATATATAACAAAAAATTTAGTTTCTACAAATTATTTCTAAATCTGCTAAAAATGCGTATCAGATAAGCTGTCACACACGGTGGGTAGAGAATGTAGAGATTTAGGGTGACTCCCTTAAAAGTAGCTACCAAAGCTATTTTTATTCACCCAACACGATTAATAACCAAAAAAGAGACAGAAAAACGGACTTCGGTTTAAAAAATCAGTTTCAAATTTTATTTCTACGTAACCTCCTCGGGATCCTTAAAATAGACATGGTCAATATACAATAAACCAATTACCATATGCGTGGTCTTCAACTCCACTAGAACACAGATGGCCTTCTACAGCTGGGTTGTGTTGACAATTCATCTCTTTAGAGGAATTACTGGCATTTTTATTTGTGTCTGCTACTAACATGGCACTTATTTTAGGTTTAGGAGGAGTTGGATATTTAACTAAATCATTTTCTTTTTTTTTTTTAATATTTGCTGGGTTTTTGACATCTTCATAATGGGGTATTCATCTTCTGAGTTAGAGTCTTCTGGCAGGGATATTTTTTTTAGTCTTCTTTTTCTTTTTCTTACTTCCTCATCAGAATCCAAATTGGAAGTTTCTTCTGCTTTTTTCAAATGGAGACGGGCTTCGCTATAATTTTCTGAAAGTAAAAATGGATTCAGGAAAATTACGAAAAATATATATACGAGATGGTATTGTTTTTAGGGTTCCGTAGCCAAATGGCAAAAAACGGAACCCTTATAGTTTCGCCATGTCCGTCCGTCTGTCTGTCTGTATGTCCGAGGCTTTGCTCCATGGTCGTTAGTGCTAGAAAGCTGAAATTTGGCATGGATATATAAATTAATAACGCCGACAAAGTCATACAATAAAATCTAAAAATTTTACGTGTAGGGTACCTCCTCTACAGGTAAAGTGGGGGTGAATTTTTTTTTTTTTGCTTCAACCCTACAGTGTGGGATATCGTTGGAAAGGTCTTTCAAAACTAATATGGGTCTTCAACAAACATTTCTTGATGAAAGTGAATATATTCGGAGATAATTGCTCCGAAAGAAAAAAAATGTGTCCCCCCCCCTCTAACTTTTGAACCATTAGTCCAAAAAATATGAAAAAAATCTTGGAAGTAGAGCGTAAGAAAGACATTAAATGAAAACTATAGCGGATATGATCAGTTTAGCTGTTTTTGAGTTATCGCAAAAAGTTTCCCCTTCATAGTAAAAAGACGTACACCCACAGTTCATCCCTTGGTTAACAATCTACCATACTTTAAGCTCCAGTTTAGCTTATTGTGATGGAAGAGTAACTACGGAACCCTACTCTGAGCATGGCCTGACATGCTCTTGGCCGGTTTTATTTCCTTTTCAGGTAGGTCCGGAACCCTAAAAATATATCAAAATTTCATACCGTAGTATTTTAGAATTTTTATTTTATACTGCGGCCATTTATCCTCGGGTTCAGCTTTCCTTTTTAACAATTTGTCTTTTAATTCTTCTGTACGTACATTAGGGTACGAACATAAATTTTCATTTATTACCCAGTTTGATGCAATTATTCCTGGTGCATCAGCCTCGTCCACAAATGTAACGATGGCAAAATGAGCCATTATAAAGAATCTGAAAATACATTACAAAATAAGTACCTATGAAGCATAGCTAAATTGACCAACGAAATAAGTAAGTAGTAACGATTTTGTCAATAATTCTGGGAGTTTTTCGACTATAAGCGGTTGCGGTGAACATACAGGATGGTTTTTTTAATGGGTCAGTATTGGCAGCTACTATAATCCCATGCCCCTATAAGAAGATTATCTTAGCAGGCCTTTAGATTTTTTTAAATTATAACATTGCAATTTTTATTTTAATGTAGGCAGCAACAAAATTGGTTAAAACAAAGTTTTTTAGTGCCATCTGTCCTGCTTCCATCAGGGATTTCATAGAGACCAAGCCATGTTAAGGCAAGGGCACTAGGAAAAACACAAATCAAAGAAAACGTTTCCCATACATTGTGAAAATGCTCTTTTATTACTTCGGTCAATCACTCACATACCTACTCATATTATACGCTTTTTAAAATCATAATTTTGTATGAAGACATCACAATGGGGAAGGCAAATGTTAAAGGTTTTGATAGATGCCACCAGCATATGTTTCCCCAGTATCTAGTTTTGTTCTATGGGATTTCAGCCAAATCCCAAACTAAAATTTGACGGGGAAAACCTACGCTGGCGCCATCTGTAACAATACTCTGATGCTATTGGATTACTAAAAATCACGAAAATCAAAGTTACTATTTTTTATACATTTTTTCACTTATGAAGACATGCTGCAAGCTGTAATGAATCACAGAAATATCCTTATGCGATTAAGTGAATAACCTTGTATTTTTAGCTAATGTATGGAAAATGTTTTCTTTGATACTAGGTGGCTTTCCTAGTGCTCTAAGGTTGGTTTCTTGATCTTAATCCGTAATAGAAACAGCGAATGGCATCAAATGTGTATTTTTAAATAATTCAATTTTCTCCCTGACTGTGCATGGTTTCAAAATTATTTAAATGTCATAAATTAAAAAGCTAAAAAAGGTTTCCTAAAACTATTATCGCGTAGCGGCACGGGGGTTTAGCAGCTACATACACTTGCAGCAGCTACATCCACTTCTACTATAGGACTAATATATAGGACTAATTTCAATATCGCGAATAAAATGTTGGGTGTTTCATACACTTCGGCTCTGCAAAAGCAACTTGTATTAACAGTTTGACCAGGGGCATATTTCTCAAAAGCTTGTAACTTGTATTAACAAGTTACAAGCTTTTTAAAAATAGGCCCGGCTTGATATCCACATACCTGTAGTAAGTAATCATCCACTTTGACAAAACCCACAAGGCTAGTAAAGGATAGGACAGGAACAAAGGACATTATGGATGCATGCTATGAATGCAGCATTTTGATTGCGACATGGTGATCATGAAAAGAGAGAAGAACAACTTTTCCCACAATATCCGACACAGGTTTTTCACATAGACTCATTTTTTCTTTTACTATATTAATTCCTATACTAGAACTTTCTATTAATGGTGTACCAAAGAAGTTTTCTTTAGTTGCAAACTCTTTACAGAGTATAACCATGCTCTGCACATTATTGGAAAACACTATGTTGCATACTGCTACAATATTACCATGTTTTAAATTGTGCTGTTTTTATTACAAAAGATTGAAATTTAATTGAGCTGAACTGCTGTAATTTATCACACCCTGGCAAAAGCAAGCCTGATGAGTGAGGTTTTAAAAATATTGGATAAATAGAACCACAAGGTAATATGTTTTTAGTCCAAAAGTTAGAATTACTCATTTCCCCGAACCTCTTAATTATTTGCTGAAGAGGTTTGGCCCCTTTTCTGATATTCTTTTTGAAAACCTGTAAAAAGTTTTCAAATGGAAATGCTGCACAGGAATCAAGTGCACCAAATTCATATACATCATCACTGAGGTGTACAAGACCATGTAGATTATAAGTTGCCATTTGGGCGCCATATAAATTGATGAATGTTTTAGCAGATTTCTAGCATATTCATTGTATTTAAAGCAATATTCCGGATTTAATAATATACTCATAGAAACAGTAAGGCTTATAAAATTGTTATAATATGATAAATATTCAGACTTTAATTTTGAAAGTACTAACGGCCCTGTGTATAGCAAAAAATGGCGAAATTCAGTTGCCTTCCACCTTTTGACGTCATCCAAAGAACGTGGTTTCCTATTGAACTCTAAAGGCATGTGCTTGGCAAGAGCAACCAGATCAGCACTGATGTTATTTAAAATTTGACGAGGCAGTTTTATTGGTACTGGTCCAAACATCCATATATAAATAAGACTGCGCACAACACCTAGGCAAACAAGGTGCATATAATCCAATGGGAAACTTTTAATAAAATTTATGCCAGGTACTGATATTAATGGCGTTTGAGTACGGTGAAAATCTTCATCATCCATCTTGAGAAACTCTTCATGGGTTCTTAGAGTTGCATCACACTCAGGAAATGTCATTCTGTTTTCCAAATAAACACCAGGCTGTCTGCACTTTGTACATGAATAATAACCTGTGTGTCCTTTGACTCCTAATAGAAAAGATTTTGCCGGAGTATCACAAACAAAACCTTTAATAGCAACTTTAATGTTTTTGCCGTTAATAGTCAAACCCGAGTTAATCAATTTAGCAACTTCAGAAATAAATTCTTCCATAAAAGATGTGCAGCTAATAGGTTTTTTAGGGCCACAATACACACCAATATTAGGGAACACAACCGATTTTATTGCAGGAACATTATAGACAGAACCCAAAATTGGCCAAAACTCCATTGTACTACTTTTAAATAATGGTAACCCATCAATGCTGATTAATAGAAGAATTTCATTATCATTTTCACTAACAAATTTCAATATTTCCCTCAAATTTTTCTCCAAACCTATATGAGAGTAATGTCCTGGCTCAACAACTCGACAGATAACATTTGCCGGAGTCTTAAGTAATGATCTAGCATCAGCTGGCAAATCAAAACATTCATGATCTTTTAATATATTCAGCAATTCATTAGTAGCAACATGGGTTATTTGATTTTTGATAGCCCAATGTCTCAAACTATTTTTAAATGATTCATTCATATCAATTGGATTAACCTGGTCATCACTATCACTATCTGATAAAGGCTGTTCATTAATAAAATTATTAAATGCTGAATAATCATTATAAGCTGGAGTATTTTGTTGACTTGGAGAGGAATTGAAATGGTTTTGAGGAGGATGGGAACAATGTCAAGAGGAACCCGGGCTATTCAAGTCAAATTCGTTCTCTGCCATTAGCTGCACCACCTGACGAGAGTTGTGATGAGAAAACAATATGTTTTCCTCTGTGTGGCTGTCATTGGTCGAAATATTATTTGTTTGTGTGTTTTGTGCCATTTCTCGTTTTATTCTCTTTAATTGTCCCTGCCTAGACATTAGGACAAAAGGTTTTCGAGACATGTTCAGTTCTTCCTAAAGAAAATAAAAAATAGAAAATAAGTAAATATCTCTAGAAGCCGTCAGATTTTTAACTCTAGTCACCAATATCATTCCATATCGACTCATAGTAATGTTTTCGTACGCCTAGCATATCTTGGCATGTGACGCGCGAATTCATACTTCAAGCGTGACTCGAAGTATAAAGTAAATACGCTACAACCTGTAGGCCTAGCATATCTTACGTTGTACCCTGAACTCGCGCGTCAAAAGTCAAGTTATGCTAACAGGCCTGCTTGCCCTTTAGCCATCAACACACACACAGTGAATCCTTCCTTAAAGCATCACCTCTGGGGTTGAAGACGTCTAAAGGCTAAAATGATATCTGCTTTCGTATAGATAGGCCGTATTCTCGTTAAAAACAACAAAATCGTTACATAAGGAAATTAAAGAATTTAACCTACTTACCTACTATGTCCAGTAACAATAAAAACTTTATCACAATATTCACAATACCAGCTTCATGCAGCCTCAGCCATCTTGTCTCGACCGCCTCTGCTGCCTCTGCTGGAGTTTTTTTTTTTCTTCATAAGGATTTTGGGCGGTAAATTGGTAATAGTAATAGCACAATACGGCCGGCGAACGGATGGAGCTGTCAGGTAGACGCTAACCGCGCTATATACTGGACCATGATATTAAAAAACGGTCAAAGTTTTGTTAGACAAAAAAGTGCTCTATTTTTTGATTGTTAAGGTTTAAATTTAAGAACCTCATAATACGTATTATTAAAGCAAGTAGCGAAAGTTGCGTCAGTTCAACAACGAAGGATGATTCACGACGCTTACCGAACACTTGCGTAGCAACACGAATCGAACGTCCATTTTATGTCTGACATATTATTTATCGTTTAGTAGTACTGAAGTTAGGGGTCAAATTATATTAGACAGTGAGACGATTCAAATAATTTTTTTTGAAATGTGAACTGCATATCGTCTTTGTTTTGGGTTTGCGAATTGGCGGCATGGCGGGAATTCGTACAATAACCAACTAATCAACTATTAATGTATTGTATTTGTCGAAAGAGTACGAAATTTCGCTTGTTTTGTTTTAATTAATAATAAAATAATCATAGAAATAATATTCATGTATGGAATCAGATATTTTTAGCATACTTACTTACGCCATTCAATAGATTTTTCTAGTACCTTGGAAAAATATAGTTAGCAATGGTCTTATTTAATTTTTTAAAGGAATACGGCAAATATTAATCCTTAAAAAAATAATAATATTTAAGTAGGTACATTAGTAGCAAGTTCTGGTCAAAGTACAACATATTTTCGGTATCTGAGGTACAATAAAGCAACTTTTTAGACAAGTAAGCTTCGTAATAGCACTTCCAATTGAGATTAGGCTGAAGTAATCCTACCATCGAGTAGCTAATTACTTATTTAACTTTAACCCATATATTATATTCTTTTTTTTTATCTGTTAGCAAAACATGAAATCATCATCCTTGATGTAGGTACTTAACATTCGATATACTGACTTTTCATAAGACAATTTATATTTTGATTTTTTTCTTGAGATACCGACCGCTTTCAAGTTTCGTTGATAGCTTGATTTTGATGATTAATAATAACGTTTCAAATAATATGAATGAAGTAGGTATTTCAATAACCGTGGCAATGTGGAAATATTGCCAACTGTCCGAGGTAAAACTAGGACCAAGGTAAAAGAGTTACTTTAAATCAATACAAACTTAAATCTGAAAGATCATCATCCGTTTGCAGTAAAATTGAAAGATCATGTAGGTATTGTGTCCTTTTGATGATAATAATTATGTGCATGTAGGTACGTAATTTTACTAATTAATAAAATAATTTTATAAAAATTAACTTTGCAGCAACTTTGAAAAATAATTAAAGACCATGTTTCCAACTTAATGTTACACCAAAGTTAACAGCAACTTTAAACCAAACACGGAAATAGTATTTTATACAATCTTAATACAATAGAGAGCTTTTCAGTCGAGTACCGTGTTTAGGCAACGAAGCTTGCTGAGTTGCTTAAGTGAGGTACGAGATTGAAAAGCCTGATTATATCACTATTGTATACAATACTTATTCTACGAGCTAATAAAAATAGTATTTCTTTTACTATAAAACCTAAATAAGTAATGAAAATTGGTAAGTAGTACAAAAGACAAAAACGCGCGAGCCTCTGCCCGCCCGTCCCCCGTTCTATGGGAGCGCGGCGGCACGTGATTGGTCTATTTTTTTTTTATAGTTGATTACAGCGTATCGAAAAAATTTTGTACACTTGAGTTGGGAGTCCATATATGAAAAATATGCAATTATAGTTTTGTATAAGAAATCTTAATTCAACCATTACAGTCGACGAGTAGAAAAATCAACTTTGATACTTGAAACATCATCAAAGTTTGCAGCAATTTAGAATTTTTTTTTTATTAAGCTTGCAGTTTGACGTTACACCAAAGTTTGCAGTAGCTTTAAAATAAATTTGAAAGATCATTTTTGCAAATTAACATATCAGCAAAGTTTGCAGCAACTTTGAAATATCATGCTTGCCACTTGAAAAAACGTCAAAGCTTGCAGCAACTATAAAAATAATAATAATATCATGTTTGCAACTTGAAGTCACAGCAAAGCTTGCAGCAATTATAAAACAAACTTGAAAGACCATCTTTGCAAATTGAAATATAAACAAAGTTTGTAGAAACTTTGAAACAAATGTCAAAAATCATATTTGCAACTTGCAGTATCTTCAAAGTTTGCAGCAATTTTGAAAGATTATATTCGAAACATGAAATAAAATGCAAGATTGCGACAATACTGCAACATATTTGAAGCATTATATATCAAATTTATAAGTTGCTCCAAGATTGATACAAGCTTGCCTTGTTACATTTGACGTAGCAATTTATAATCAAAGAAAAATCATATTTGCTGCAAGGTGATCTGCTATCTGGGTATCTGTTCTCTGTGTACAACTTGTCTCTCTTTTCATTTTAGCATCTATTAATAGTATTAACCATTTCAATCGGACAATGCTCACACACATACAATATGTTTTCTATGTATAACTTATCTCTCTTTTCATTTTACCATCTATCATTAGGTAGATGTAAACCATTAGGTTTTGTTATACTTTTTTTTTTACTTCATTTCATAAAATAAAATATTTGATACTCTGTATTATAGAATTTAACGGAGATCAAACTTAATTTCGATCTAACTTGTAATCAAGACGCTGTCTTACATTTTACCCACTTATACTTTATATTCTCTTCTCACAAGGCCACTGTAAATTCTATATCTAAAAAAATCGCGTAAGTATATCTCCACACACGACAGTCGTGAAACTGCCAGCGTCGATAAAAATCTATAATTCTTATCTTCATAAGAGTGTAATTTCACTAATTCATCCTTCGTTTGATTCATCTCTCCAAAATTTGAGGCGTATGCTCAGGGTTATTTTAATTTCAACCATATATAAAATAAAAAAATATATGAACCATTTCAAGAGAACGAACGTTCGCTACAAACGTTCCGTTTTTTTCATATTTCACTTACAGCTCTCACAAGTCACTATTGTGATTCTGTATCTCCGTTTAATCAATACATACGTATGCTTGTTGGAATTAAAAATCAATATAAGCTACAAATTACTTTTTTTTTTATTATCATTCCATCAATAACCAGTTGCATTCTCGTCATCGTACTAAATACTGTAAATATTACTTGCAATGTCACGTTAGAATATAATTTATGAACAATCAAAGAAAAGATTAGTCATCTTATTTGGACTAAAAAAAAACATCCGTCTCGTTCTCGCGACCACCATAGTCAAATCTTTAGCAACTAGTCATACAGAATTCACCATTCGCACATTCGCATTTTATAATTCGCAATTTCAATGTGTACACTTCCGTCAAAAAACAAACAATTTCATCTAATTCTCAACATCCGTGACGAACCCTCACGTCAAACAAAAATAAAATATTAAGATGTACTCTCACGTACTTTAATGTTTACTTTCCGTACGCTCACTTCACACAAAAATCGAATTTCAGATGTACTCTCACGTCAAATAACTTCTAACTACCTTGACGTATGCTCATGTCAAATAAAAAACAATTTCCTTGACGTGCTCTCACGATAAACAAAAATCAAATTTAAAACGCACGCTCACATCAAAATTTAAGACGCACTCTCTCGTCAAATAATTTTCAACTTCCTTGACGCACACTCACGTCAAGCACAAATCATATTTCAGACGAACTCTCACGTCAAAAAATTTCCTACTTCCATGACGCATGCTCACGTCAATCGATAATCAAATTTTAGACGCACTCTCACGTCCAACAAAAGTTAAATAACTTGATTGAACAATAGTTATTTGTACAACAAGAAAGCAAAGTTTGATATTTCTTCGAGTGCTTGTTTTGATTGTATAATAAAATACGTAAAATATGGTGTTTTTATTAAATTTTAATCTTTTATTTCATTAATTAATTATTACGAATGAAGACTCGTAGGGTGTTTTGGAACGATGCGGTCTGACTTATTTCGGGGGTCTATTATAAACCGTCAATATACCGTTGAATTACGTATGCACTTTTTTTTTTGTTCAAATATTCCGAACTTGTATTAGGCCCCGCTCGTTGAAATGACATTCGACTCTAAAGGTCACTTGAATGTTATTTTGTCTCACTCGGTGAGCAAAATGTGATTTTGCTCACTGTTTTTAAGCAGCAAATTACCCTTGTCGAGCTGCTGACGTGATAAAATATTTTCATCAGTGAAACAAACAAATTCGTTATAAATTATATTTCTTTCGCTCTTTGTTGTCTTTAACAAAACTATCATCTGGCACTGACACTGAATAGTTCTGTATACAACAAACTCTCAATACTCGCTCTCATGCTAATAAATATATTATTTATTATTGTCATACAAAAACTTGAGTTAACTTCTCTTAAGTTACCTTCGCTTATGTTAAGCTACCATAATGCTCTCTCACATTGTTATTATATATCGTGTACCTGCGTAACTTTAAATCATACTAGTAGACCATATGATTGACCAGCAATTTTACACAGACTCTGCATGAGTTTAATTATCATAACTTCTTTCCAAGTTCTATATTGTCGTTTAATACTAAATAAGTGATTTAGAATCAATGCATTTAAATTTACACACTGTCAAAATCCATTGTCACATTATACATAAGTATAGTGTCATTTAACCCAATTAAATTATCTCATTAATAAAAAATAAAAAAAGGATTGTCTATTTCAGGCTTCTAGCCCATAACAAATCTCTTTATGTTTCATTAAGATCTCTTAGATACGCTCATTTAAAATTACTAGTACCTGGGCGACCGAGCTCCGCTCGGCTACAACTATCCATTGCAATATGGTGGCGTATAATAGGTGATAATCTACATAAACTTAAAAAGTAAAATGTGAACTGACAATTATTATTATTTACAATCGAATTCAACCTTACAGCACTTGTCACAGAGTAACGCCATCTATTGCCAATTTCTCTTATTACATAGCTCATTTTTTTACCAAACCAAACCTGTCCAAAACAATAAAAATTAAAAATTATATATAAACTTGAACATATAAAAAAAACAAAGGTTAGTCACCGGGCGAGATTCGAACCCGTAACACTCGTTTCTAGCCGTCCGCGTCCCAACCCGCCGGACCAGACGGACAGTGGCCAGCAACACGAAATCAGCGACCACATTCTGCGTCGAAAGAAAACCGCATGAAAACTCGAAAACACGCGCCTTCTCAAACACAAGACTAATCTAGACCGACTGTACACCCCCAAAAACCCCCATATACCAAATTTCAGCGAAATCGCCAGAGCCGTTTCCGAGACCACAGAAAACTATGTATATATACAAGAATTGCTCGTTCAAAGGTATAAGATAATGCAACGTCAGAACGTTATGTCAAACTATCATCTTCTAATTTACATACGCTCATGTAAATTTACCATAATGTACGCTCACATTATGAAGAACTATCATCATCTAATTTACATACGCTCATGTAAATTTACCATAATGTACGCTCACATTATGAAGAACTATCATCATCTAATTTACTTACACTCAAGTAAATTTACATAATGTACGCTCACATTATGAAAAACTATCATCATCTAATTTACATACGCTCATGTAAATTTACCATAATGTACGCTCACATTATGAAAAACTATCATCATCCAATTTACATACGCTCATGTAAATTTACCATAATGTACGCTCACATTATGAAGTACTATCATCTAATTTACATACGCTCATGTAAATTTACCATAATGTACGCTCACATTATGAAGTACTATCATCTAATTTACATACGCTCATGTAAATTTACCATAATGTACGCTCACATTATGAAGTACTATCATCTAATTTACATTCGCTCATGTAAATTTACCATAATGTACGCTCACATTATGAATCTGCTATTCTATTTATCTCATCTTTCACGTCCAAACTCTTAATATTACCCTCTTAATATTACTCATGTTATTAAAACTACATAAGTATATACTACACAAAACGCTTGTTTACGTTGTTGTACACTAGCTTACTTTAAATAAGTATCTGTATTTACTTAGGTATATTTTTATGCTAGCCCGCTTTCAACTGTAAGGCTTTCATTAGCATAAATAAACTATGAGTCTCATACAATTTTAGCTAAATTGGAGTAAAATTTACAGATAACATGTGTAACACTGTCACCTGTATAACACTGTCACTGCCACCATTAAACGTAGGTATTTATTTCGACAAAAATATGTCTATAAATAGGTACTTATTATTTCGCATTTTAGTGCTGTCCAACGAGGTATTCTATTTTACTACTACCAATTCACTGATTTCGTATAGATTTAACTAAAACTGCTGCATTGAACATAAATCATGACGTGTACAACAATGAAATACATAAATGCTTTTAAAAATTCTTATCAAAGAATAAAATATATAGGAAAGCATAACCTATTCCATGTGTAAAAATGACAAAACTAATTTATTTCTGGTCATGATGCCTCATATACTGATGTCTTAAAGGAACTTTTATTATCACAATATATATTTAATTAACTTTCTTGGGCCATCATATGATTTACAACAATCATTTAATATTATCTGTCTAAATTATCATAAATTCATTATCTATCACAATAAACTACCAGCCAATTTATTGTTTTCAGTTGCTTGCAAAGAAGTGGTAAGATATACTTCTTAATGACTATTTTTACTCACGAGTTTTAAAGCTACCTGCAACTTCATCATGCATTTTTTTTTTAAATTGCTAATACGTATAATAGTTACTTACAAGCAGTCGCCAAAAACATATATCTGAAGCATGTAAATCGTCCTAAACTCATGAAATAAAATACTTTTTATTTCTATAACTTACGTTTCATAAAACTTAGGAATCAAAATAAATCTCAAAATCCCAATGTGGGTTAGTGGTACGTTAACACTTCTGATTTATAGTGCTTCTTATTGCATGGTTACCCTAAACTATTACTACTACAGCAATCGGGATACTTGCAGGTACTCTGACCTAACCAGTTCATTACGATGCTTCCTCTTTGACAGCCTCAACCCAAGTGAACGAGCCTGTCCAACATTTACCGTGTCCCCACCACCTGCTAAAACTACCGTGTTTTGACATAATGTTAAATCGTGTTCAGTATAATGTTATTTTTCCAACTACCCCTGTATTAATCGGGGTAACATAATAATGTTGTCACGGTATAATTATTATTTAACTGCTATCTTAAATGTAAACATAAATAAATCATGACATATGTAACAATTTTAAATCATATACGATTATTTACTCTTTTGCTTTCATTAGTAATATAAACAAATTTTTTAAAGCGGTTTTCAATAAAAAGGCCCATCAAGATTTTTACCTTTTGTCTAATGCTGAAAAAAAAAGAACTACTTATATCGTCAGATGACAAGCAAAACTCACTAATTCCTAAAAAATAATTAGACGAAAATCAACCTCATTGCAGTATTAATATAGTTCATTATGGCTATGAACTTGTGGTGGTATTTATTGAGTTTTGCTAATCACCTGACGATATGGGATATGTATTGTTACTGCCAAATCAGTGCGAAGGATAGTTTGGTCGAAGTGTTGATGTCCTAAGGGACTAGAGAGACCAAGACAAGTCTGCAACGATTTTGATGGCACACGCAGTGAAAGAGTTATTTATGCGTCATAATTCCATAGAAGTTTGACTTGTAAATAACACTTGCACTACGTGTGTTATCAAAATCGTTGCAGACTTGTCTTGGTCTGACTCTATTGCTGTTAACTTTTTTGCAGGCGTTAGTTTGAATGAAAGTGAGAACTCTTGAAACCTGCCAAACATTAAAAAAAATGTATTATTTATTATGAGATTGATGTTAAATGACAGTGTCAAAAGTTCCAATAGTTTTTAACGACGCCACAGACAGACAAACATTACCGTCAAACATATAATACCCCCCTTTTTCGGGGGGGGGGGGGGGGGGGGGGGGTTTAAAAAATAGTAGTTTCTGGTGTTAAAAATTCAATTCAAGAGCACAGAGGTGGAGGAGAAAAAAACACTTGTAAAAAATACTTTTTATTAAATTGACCTTAGTAACAAATAATAAATTAATAAAAACTAGCTATAAAGCGTGAAGCCGCCACCAAGCCCACCACTGGGCCCACAGCCTTAAGGGCAAATACCCAGTGAACATACATAAAAGTTATTTTGACTATAGTTCGTTTTTTTAGTATTAGAAATAATCGGACAGACAGACGGACATGACGAATCTATAAGGGTTCCGTTTTTTGCCATTTGGCTACGGAACCCTAAAAAAGGTAATCAATCTTGACATGTCCTTTTATTGAAAAAAGCTTTTTAACCTTTTGAACGCCACGCCTATCGCACGCGGCGCGTAATCGTTAACCTTGTCGGTACGCATGAAGGTTGATATTGGGCTGAAGCTGCGCGCGTCATATGACGTCTTTGGTGGTCAAAAGGTTAAAAATCAGTAACTATTACTTATGAAACCAAAATAATATAAATAAGCATATTATTATATGATTTATAATTGTTACATATTGGCCGTGACTTATTTTTCATAAGTGTTTTTCAACGAAAAAACACGTCAAAATAGCTTACCTTGTTTCTAATGCTAAAAAGAACAAACTATAAAGTGAAGCCAGAACAAAAAAAAAGAACAAACTATAGTCTATTTTTTTTATCCCGTAGACTAAAATGACATTTCATGTGTTGCTGGTTTTTTAAGTCTTTAAAAAAAAAATTGGGAGTTACTTACATAGGCATGTAACACCATTTTGAGGCATTTAGAAAGTTTGTATCCAGGTCTAAACACAATATTTCTAATATTTAAAAGCGATGGCATTGTAAGACTAACAGTCACCTCGAAGCTCATAATGCAATTTTTGAGTGGATGAGTAGTGAGTAGATTTTATTTATTGTTTACTTTCTATCATGTTGTGAGTAGATTTCATTAATTGTTTATTTTGGATCTAAAATTAATTTAATATTTATCGGTTATTCACAAACCGAAATCAAAGATCAGCACTATTTGTTTTAAGCTGGTCACATTATTTCTGCGTTTGACATTAGTGGTTGTCATTTTAGTCTATGGAATAAAAGAACAGAAGGCCAACCGCGAACCACGTACGACGTGTTGCCTCCCTGTCGCACTTGTAAATTCGTACATAAGTGTGACAGGGAGGCAACACGTCGGACGTGGTTCGCTGTAGGCCTTCAGACTATAGTGTCATTTTCAGTAGAAGCAGCAAATATGAAAATTTTTGTCGCAAAGGTTCGATGACCCCAGAAATTTAATTTTCACGACTTTTTCTACGGACCAATTGATTTGCCAGACTATAATGACAGGTCGATATGACAAAAGTTGCTAATATTACATTAATTATAGTATTTTTCAATCGAATGGGTACGGTGACACATGTCATCTCAATACTATTTTGCGAGATTTTGCGTTTTAAGGTTATATTATAAACTATATGGAGATGACGTGTGCATGTGTGTGTGTGCACTGTAATTTTAATATAGATAAATATATAGGTGATATAGGTTTTTATATAATGTGGTTTAGTGTTGAGACTCATTTATTATATAATACCACCAAACTTGAATGTAATTGATCTGTAAATGGTATGACATGTGGTAACTGAATTTTCAATCGTCAACTTTTGACAAGCAGAATGACAGCATAATGTCAACCGAACAATGCCATCTACATTAGCTGTAAAATTAACACATTCGCCGCTGAGCTACGGTCGTAGCCGATAGCATAGGTTTCCCGGTATGTAGAGGAAACGCTTCGTAGAGGCAAAACGACAACGTGTCGTGAATAGCGCTGAATGGGTTAAGCACGAGTTTGACTTTACACATCTTACACAATCTATGAATTTATGATTATCACCCAAAGATTGTCATATCACCTATATCTGTATCTTTAGGTATTTAAATAAAAGTTAACAAATAATTCGTACATTTTCATGTTATAACATTTATTGGTAACCAACCAAATACAAAACCGCCTGGATCTGTCACTGACTTTAACCTACATTATTTGATCATGTAATTAATGTATTCATCTACCCTCAACTAGCTTAAGGAGCCATTTGAGGGTAGATTTTATTTACTTTTATTTAAATACCTAAAGATTCAGAGTATACATAGAGATAGATTTAATTATAATTTTAATTTTAATTTTTATCTTAATTTATATTGTATTTTAATGTATGGAATTTATTTTCTGAATTAAAATTATTGAATTGAATTGAATTGAATAGAGCTTAAACTCTTCTAAGATGATATTTATCAGTACTATTAATATCACTATGCATTATTATAATATTATGCAATACCTATAGTAAATATCATTTCAATAGAAACTACTCACAAGCTTCAGCACTGGTCCTAATAATTGAGCATGAATAATAGGGAATATTACGCAAAACTCTGCGTAGGGGGCGCCACTACTACAATCCATCACAATCTGAGGATCCGCGAAACAAGAAAATCGAAATTTCTTTAACTAACCTCTCTATCACTCTTGCATGATCGAGCGAGACAGATAACTAAATTTCGATTTTCGCGTTTCCCGCCGCCTTGATGCATCAATGACATATTTTACAAGCTTTTATTTACTTTCACCTTTTCACCGTTGTCTGTTTGTGATCAAATCTTGCAAGTTAAATTTGACCCACTTCCCGGTTTCCGATTGATCTGAAAATTTGCATACATATGTAAGTCGGGTGACAATGCAATATTATGGTACCATCGAGCTGATCTGATGATGGAGACAAGAGGTGGACATAGGAACTCTGTGATAAAACAACGCAACCTATTTGTGTTTGGGGTTTTTAGAATTTGCTCGATGAGTATTAGTTGCCTGTGGAAAGAAAAGTACAGTCAGCGATAAAAGCTTGTACTTACCAAAAATGAAATTTTTGCCAAAAACTTTTTTATTATCTGTTAAGACTTGTCAAAACAGGCGCGGATACAAGGGGGGGCCATAGGGGCAATGGCCCCCCCCTAAAACCCTGGCTCTCACATTACTAAATTGAGTAAATTTTTTTTTACCTTATTTTCTGTGCAAAAATATATGATTTTCTCAAAATGGCCCCCCCCTAAGCCAAATCTTGTATCCGCGCCTGTGTCAAAAAACAGGTTAAGGCACAGTATGTATGAGTTATTCTATGGTTTGCGATAGGTGCTAGTGCTGCACTCTGGCGGCAGAATATTGCAGTAATACCTCCTATTCTACATATAGATTTTAAATTCATGTTATACAACCACAGAATCCAAGGATGGTTCGCTTACCTAATGCTAGTTTTAACACATGACACTGTTCATTTTTTAAGCAAAGCCATTATGGGGGTTTTCAGAAAAAAATTTACCCGTTTTCCTTAACCTTTTTAACGCCACGCCTATCGTACGCGGCGCGTAATCGTGAACCTTGTCGGTACGCATGAAGGTTGATATTGGGCTGTAGCCGCGCGGCGGCGCGAGGCGGTCAAAAGGTTAATTATCCTTAATTTTCCATACAACATTTATTATAGTTTTATAACGGTCCATACAACATGTATGGTTAACTGCGTTACAAAACTGACAATTAAACGTGGGACACTTTTTTCATTGCTTAAATCGATATTGCTCGCGATTCTGCGTAGAAATAACCCAAAATTTGTTAGGTTTCCAAAAATAAGTACAGAGTACACTTTTTTTCTGAAAATGCCCAGATATCACTAGACCAAGAAATTAGGTGTTTATGTTTAGTTATTACATTATGAACGTTATGATCGATAGGGATGTTTAAAATAGACGTATATCACAGTAATTTTAGGACACAATTTACATGTACCAAATGGGTTATTCCCAGCTGTTTCACAGGTGAAATTTTGCTTACACGCATTGTACATAACAGGGAACTCTCTATCTACTAAATTTTATTGTAATATGACGAAAAGAGAATGAAAATAAAATTGGTCACATCCCTATTTTAATTAAAATAAACTAGCATTAATAAAACAAAGTTGACATCTGAAAGAAGTATACATTATTATTAGAAAAACAGACTAAAAACTAAATCTCGTTGTAGAAATGATACCTACTGTTTGGACTATATAGTCACCGCAATACCAACTGGCGACTGAGGTATTAATGCTGTATTTTTTACCCTTATTAAGACCAACCAAGAGTGAAAGAGATGGCATTATGACCTCAGTTGCCAGTTGGTACTGCGGCTAATATAGTATGAATTTTCTAAAATGATTTTTAGTCCTCAGACCCTAATTTGTTAACAAACGCCATTGTTTCTTTTATGCGATCGGTCAGCCCTCGTATTAGGCACGTGGCAAAGCAAAAATGTAATTTAAAAAGCAACTGTATCGTGATAGTATTAAGGTTTAAATCTATGTAATGATGTGAACGTTCGCCTACATTGAGGTGGTCGATCGTCCTACATTACCAAAACATGTTATCTCGTATGAGCTGTTACATACATTTGAACCTTAATACTATCACGATAGAGTTGATTTTTAAACGACTTTGTTGCTTTGCCACGTACCTAACACGGGAGCCGACCGCTCGTATTAAAGAAATAATGGCTTTTGTTGAACAGATTAGGGTCTTCATAGAATTCAAACTATAAATGTTATAGTGCACTAAGAAGCTAATATTTTATAATTAAATAAATACTCGCTCGGTGACGTTTGTGACAGTAAAGCAATATTATTTAATTGTATTAATATTAGGCGTTCACTTCGAAGATCGATGCGTTTCCACGAATTTCCTGGAAATAAAAACGACTAAGTCACAGCGTAGGAACATAGTTATGAGTATAAAACAAACTTTTTATAAATGGAAGTCGAGACACAACTATCTCCATCTCTTCCGTTAATACAATAATGTCAACCAGTATTATTTCTTATAATTTATGTCGTAATTTCAGGAGTATTTTAAGAATGTCACACACTGAACAAACTCTTGAACCATCAGCATCTTCAGCTTTCGCAGCTAAAGCCAAAACTTCTACGCGTTTCGGTTACAGTGGCGCCTATCCCGATTTCTACCCCCTTATTCATAAACGTGTACTAAAGATACGATGCCGCTGATCATCGTTTGTCCCTTTCCATCATACCAATACGTCGGAAAGGGACAAACGATGATTAGCGGCATCGTAACTTTGGTACACGCTTATGAATAAGGGGGCTAATGTATAAATGCAAACTTTGGAAGGCTAGCCACTGTTCGAGCTGAGCAACTGTTATTGCCTTGACTCTACTCTAAGAACAAGCAGGAGGAAGCGACTGTTAAAGTTTATTAGGCGCAAAAGTTTTACACCTTATAAATAAATAAATAAATATTATAGGACATTATTACACAAATTGACTAAGTCCCACAGTAAGCTCAATAAGGCTTGTGTTGAGGGTACTTAGACAACGATATATATAATATATAAATATTTATAAATACTTAAATACATAGAAAACACCCATGACTCAGGAACAAATATCCATGCTCATCACACGAATAAATGCCCTTACCAGGATTTGAACCCGGGACCATCAGCTTCGTAGGCAGGGTCACTACCCACTAGGCCAAACCCGTCGTCAAATTTAGATACATAATTTCTTATAATATATTACATGGGATTCACTGTCCAAGAGGTTATAAACCTGTGCTATGCTAAATATGTGCGCCTCATATCGGAATTAACTCGGGAAAAATATATTTATAAAAATTATGATTTGTGTGGAAACTTACCCTACGACCTCGGGCAGGTCTTTAGCGTTGCAGATCCACTTGTGTCCGAGATTCTCGCTCTTGTCGTACGAATGTAGTGTGACTGGTGCGTCGCCCTCGCCGCGCGATTGACGGATAGATTCATACAACTGAAGAAAAACGAAATAACATACTGAATATCTTTTACTACGGGACAAAACAGTGAAAGAAGTATGAAGTACTGGAATTTATTATAAAGTACTGGAATTTGTACCAATGTTCAATGTTTAAATGTATTAAGTTGTCTCAAACTTTCCAAACCATTTTTGGACCTCTTTTTGGTCCGATTGACTAAAACTAGCCATGTTTATATTTGAATACATAAATCCCGTTGGTAAATATACTAGTAAACAACGCAAGCAGTTTTTGCTCGTGTGAATTGAATCGATGCGAGGTAGATTATTGATTTAAGAAAGTATCTACAGTTGGTAATAAAATCTGGCGCCATTTTTTTTACTAAATACTAATACTAAAGGCTATCTAGCTTACTGTTGCTACAGTAGAAAGCTCTTCTAGTTTAATAAATATTTGGCATTTTCAAAATTCCCCGGTTTGACCTTACCCCAATGCATCTTATTCCTACTACGAGTACTAGAGCAGTACTTTAGTCCCAACAACATGTGGCACTATCACATCATCCCTCGCATGTAGGATTAGAACGGGAAGGCTACTTGTGCGAGCGAGATGCATGTCCGAGCGGAAACAGTGCTGTCTCTGTCTTTCTGTATATGTATCTCACCTAAGTCCCGACCACGTATAATACGATGACGTCCTCCCTCGCATGTAGTATTAGAGCGTGTGCGAGCGAGATGCATGACGAAGCGGAAACAGTGTTCGGGCCGGGACTCGAACTGCGATAGGAAGCTCTGCTAGTAGTGCAGCCACGTTACTAACTGAAAGATATATCTACTACTACTTACTTTAGCCCCAACAACATGTGGCACTATCACGTCATCCCTCGCATGTAGGATTAGAACGGGAAGGGAGCGTGTGCGAGCGAGATGCTCGTCCGAGCGGAAACAGTGCTCGGGCCGGGACACGAACTGCGATACGAAGGTCTGCTGGTAGTAGGGTAGCCACGTTACTAGCTGAACGGAAAAAAATATATTGTTTTTTTTTTGCGTTGTGTCCATTGGCCAAATGTGCTTAGCTAAATCAGGTATCAAGTAGGTAGGGGAAAAATAAACGTAATTTTGTACATATATTTTTATTAATTATATTCATTCATGCAAAAAAATTATGCGATGTGAGAAAAATACATTTCAATTATTTTTTATTTTATTTTTATTTAAGTTGTTGTTTTCACATTGTTTAAAAATGTGATTTATAAGTTATTAAGTAAAAATAACATTTTGATTTAATTTTTATTTTGGTGAAATTGAAAAATTCAAGCTATTGAAAAATTATAAAAAAAAATGTTTTTCTGCTTCAAAATTAATAAATAACATGTTCAAAAAGTGTGAAAACAGATACTTAAATAAAAATATAAAAAATAAATACTTATTTTCTTTGAATTTCACACAATGTCTATGTCTATCAAAATATTCTAAGAGGTTTAGCTGCCATACCTTTGGTCTTTGATCTATTAGATGGCGATACTTTTTGATATTTAACAAATTTAACATATATCGTTTCTAGCGATGACGCCATAAACTTTAGGTTATGCCCGGTAAGATGGCGCCACTTTTTGATATTTAACCAATTTAACAGATATGTATCAGTGAAAGAATAAGGATCAAAGTCAAATTGCGTTCTAAAAGTTTTAATGATGTGTCGAAAGATGGCAGTAAATTTACTGTGTCTACAAAATTTTCTCTGACAATCCATCTCTATTTCAAATTCTCTTTGCTCCAAGTGATGGAAAAAGGCAAGCGAATGATGAAGACTTCAAAATTCGAACCCAGGATCATGAGCTTTGTAGGCAGGTATAGATCAGGCTAGAAGACCAGTGTGGTAGGATCCCACTTACCTTGGATAAGGGATGGTGTGCAACTTCATCGGCCAAGTTATTGAAAGGAGCTTCCAGTATCAGACCGTTGGGTAGCGGCAGCGCGGGCCGCTCCAGCAGGACTGTTGATAACTCGGGAAGGTTGCCGAGGAGGTGCGACGATATTCCCGTGCCTGGGAATATTTTAAACGTTCATTATCGAGATCTTCAAATCAAAGCAATAAACCAAGAAGTGTCCGACACCTTAGACCAATATCGTAAGAAAATTGAGAATAATAAATAATAAATAAATATTATAGGACATCATTACACAAATTGACTAAGTCCCAAAGTAAGCTCAATAAGGCTTGTGTTGAGGGAACTTAGGCAACGATATATATAATATATAAATATTTATAAATACTTAAATACATAGAAAACACCCATGACTCAGGAACAAATATCCATGCTCATCACACGAATACATGCCCTTACTAGGATTTGAACCCGGGACCATCAGCTTTGTAGGCAGGGTCACTACCCACTAGGCCAGACCGGTCGCCTGAAAAAGAAGCTGACGACCCGTCTAATCCCAGGTTAGTGCCTAAAATCTGAATTTCAAGGCAATTAAAGCATTATTTTGTAGAATTGCATTATTGTAATATTTAATTTCGATTGAATCCCCCCAAAATTTACAGTCCACTGTTTCGAAATCGCACATTTAATCATAATCATAATACTTTATTGCGACCATGGTAATATAGATGTTACACAATATTATAAATAGTTTCACATGGGCCCTGTTAGGGCAAAGCAAGAACTTATGTACATATTAACACTAATAATATTATATAATTACAAAATAATCTTATAATTAAGAAAAATCATTTGAAAAAAGATTATAATATAAATCATGCGTAAAAATTCATCAATTAAAAATTAAATATCAACAAATCAATTCCACAATTCTTTATAAATTTTAGACAGACCAAAAATAACAAAACAAACAAATGCAGACTAAAAATTAATTATTAAATGTGATATCAAAATAGTTATCACTATAAAAGTCGTCAACTGAATAATAACATTTCTGTATTAATATTTTCATTATAATGTTTTTGAATCGGGTATTGTTATTTGGTTTTAAGATATTAGGGGGGATTTATTATTTAGAACCACCCAAACTTACTCGCGAGAAACCTGATGAAGGAACTGCCTAACACAACTGTGATGGCGCGCGCAGCCACGCATCACAATACCACGCCACCGCCGCGTGATCTGTCCCGAGCTCCCCATCGCGCCGCATGCCGGCCGCCGAGCGACTGAGAGTCGCAGCCCCCGCCCGCGCCACGCGAGCCGCGAACTATAAAAGCCAGCGCGGTCGCCCAGATAGTAGGACAGTCGTGCAGCCTGCTAACTTGTTTCCTAAAATATTGGACTCGCCCGGATCGCAACTACTTACCGCACCATCCACCTAGCACCGTGGTGTCACCGCCGTGCCCGGCCTCCCACAAGCGGGTCCCACCGGGTCCGGCTTTGACTAACGGAGCGAAGTGGGTGACGCAGCCGCGATCGCGAGTGGCTGTACTCCGGAAAATCCCGCCTCCCGGAGTCCCAAACTCCGCCCCCCGCCCCCGCCGGTGCGTTAGCATAGGTGGGGGTAATTCGGAAAACGGCGCTTCTCCAACTACCCGCACACTGGGTATGTGTCCGCCCCACTACCTCTAGTGACATCAGTCACCACCACCATGCCATCGACCCCGCGGACCAGCGACCCCGCCGTCCGCAAGGCCACCCGGCCTCGGATCGCCCCGACTAGACGCCGCCCGGAGGACCTCACGGCGATGCAGCGCGCTATGGACATTTTGCGCGCCGCCGGCCAAGAGGCCATTCGAGCCCCCAAGACTCCGACATCGGAGGGAGCTGGCGAGTTCCAGTTCCTCCCCCAGACGCTTCACGCGCTGGAGCAGCTCCAGCCCCTGCAACGCCCCGCCCCGCAGGTGCCACAACCCGGCCCATCGAGGGCGCACGCGTCTGCCTTTTTTTAAGGCCGACGCCCCTCAGTCGACCTTCGCGAAAGCGGCCGCATCACCGCCGCCGCCCTCTCGCCGCACCCCCCCGAGTGCGCCGAAGCCCCAGAAGCCACCAGCGCCTCAACCGGCCCTAGCCAGGACCAGTAAGGCGCCGTCGACCGCGACCGCAGCCGCCAGCCGCATCCAGCCCCGCGCCTCCCGCGCCGCGACCGCGCCTGCGCCCCGCGCGCCAAGGCCTTCCGCGCCCGCCGCGCCCGCGCCCGCTGCGCCCGCCGCGCCCGCGCCCGCTGCGCCCGCCGCGCCCGCGCCTGCTGCGCCCGTTGCTCGCGCAGGCACGCCCCGGAACGCCGCGACCAAGCCTGTGCCAACGCCACTGCCACGTGCTCCCTGCGCGCCCACACCCGCGCCCCTGGGCCCTCCCCAGGTGCCCACGCCCGTGCGCGTCCTATCGCCGTCGCGCTTCCCGCCGCCGACAAACCTCATGCCGCCATTCGTCGTAGCCAGCCCTGCTCAGAAGCGGCAGGGTGGCGCAACGCCACCGCCGCACTCACTTCCCCGGCTCGACCTGTCCCCCATGGACACGGACCCGGCGCCGGCGAAGTCACCAACTCCGCCCGCCTCATCCACCGCCGGACCAGCGCCCCCCGCCGCCCCTACCGCGAAGGGGAAGCGATACCCACCCCTCATTGTGGAGGTGATGCCTGATTGGCCCATGCATTTCCGCGAGCTGCGGAAGGTGCTGGGCCACCAGGTCAACGCACGCCCCCTGGGGAAAGGCATTATCTTCACCCCGAGGGACGAGGATGAGTACCGGGCGATCCAGCAGTACCTTCAGACCACGGGGCTACACTGGTTCTGCTACGGCCTCCCAGCAGAACGCAGCCTCAAGATCGCCATCCGCGGCCTGCCGGCGAACACCGACCCGGCAGAAATAGAAGAAGACCTGAGGGAGAAGGGCTTCTTACCCGAATTCGTCCGCCAAATCCGCGCGCGCAGCGGCCGGCCTGGATGCATATTCCACGCCCAACTGCAGCGCACCGCGGACACGACGCCGGGGATCTACGCCCTCACCGAGCTCCTGGGTATGCCAGGAGTAAAGGTCGAAGCCTGGCGAGGACGAAAGGGCCCCGCGCAGTGCCACAGGTGCCAGGGTTTTCGGCACTCGTCGGTGAACTGCCACCGCCCTCTCGCCTGCGTTCGTTGCGGCGAGCCTCACCCCGCAAACGAATGCCCACGCCCACGCGAGGAGCCAGCGACGTGCACCAACTGCAACGGTGCGCACCCCGCTAACAGCGCGCAGTGCCCGGTCTACAAGCGGGAGGCGCGCAACAAGAAGGCCGGAGTCGCAGCGCGCACTGGTGCAGCACTGCCAACCACCTTGCAGCCAGCCGTTGACACGGGCAACGCCGCGAACTCCCTCATGGCGAACGCCAATGATGGGAGACGCCCGCCCACAAGAAGACGCAAACGTGGAGGGAAGAAGACCAAGACGGGCCCGGAACCCTCCTCTGCCCCGCAGCAGCAGCAACCCACGACCGCCCCGGCTACAGCGTTGCAGCCGCGACCCCCATCAGCCCCGTTCCCCACGACGGCCGCCCCTCTCCAGGGGAAGAAGGCGAAGCCAGGAGCGGGACCCAGCGATGGCCGAGCCGAGGCCATCACCATGCTCGTGGAGATCCTGCAGGAGCTCCTCGTTGCCATCCAGTCGGGACAGAGTCCTGTTCCGATTATCCTCAGAAGGCTGGCAGACCTCTATAGCGTTCGCTAGCCAACTGAGGATCCTACACTGGAATGCCGACGGGCTCTCTGCAGCCAAAGTCACCCTGCTGCGACATCTTCTGGCCGAGAAGAAGATCGACGTAGCCCTGATCTCGGAAACCCATCTTAAGGCGGGCGACCGCCTTAAAATACCAGGCTACGTCGCCTACAGAAAGGAGGAAACATCTTCACTCGGACGCGCCTATCGGGGACTGGCCGTCCTTGTGAAGCGTCAGGTCATCCACCAGCCGCTGCCAGTGCCGACAACTCTCCGGTCGTCATACGCCCTAGGCGTGGAAATCTGCGTCGACCGCCACCCTCTGCGTGTGTTTGCGTTCTACAAGCCACCCAGCTCTCGCCTTGCAGTGGCTGATGTCCACGACCTGCTGGACTCGCCGCTGCCCTCGATTGTAGCCGGTGACTTCAACTGCAAACACACTGCATGGAACTCAGTGAAGACCTGCCCAGATGGGCAGCGACTCCTTGCCGATGCAGAAGCCCAAGGATACGAGGTGCTAGGACCAGAGGTCCCCACGCACTTCCCGTACACGGCAGCCCACACACCGGACGTCATCGACCTTATGGTAGTACGCGGCCTGACTTCCTGGCCCGCGCAGGACGTCCTGGATGACCATCTCCTTTCTGACCACCAGCCCGTCTTGGCAACACTGGACTTGACGCCGACTCGGACGGCTCCGCCCTCACCTCGCCGACGACAGGATTGGGATCGTTTTGCGACCTACATGAGCGAACACACTCCATCCTTCCCCGTGACTACAGCGGAGGAAGTCGACCGACTCGCTGAGGAGTTCGCCTCATGCGCCACTGCCGCCCTGACAGACTCTTCCGCCGAGACCGGCGCCAGTCAGTCGCGCCGTAAGCAAAGCATCCCCGCCTTTATCCTGACCCTCATCGAGAGGAAGAGGAAACTGCGTCGACAATTCCAGCGCACACGATGTCCCACCATGAAGTCCCAGCTGAACTCTCTCGCCGAGAAGATCTCGCAAAGCCTCGCGGCTTACACCGAGGACTCTTGGCTCGAGTACATCGAGTCAGCTGGTGAGGACTGGAACGACATCCATCGTCTGTGCCGCAGAGTAACAGGAAGACCAGCACCCATCCGCCCTCTTTTCGCCAGTGACGGTACCCCACGTTACCGCGCAGAAGATCGAGCGGAGATTTTCGCTGACCACCTGGAGACGCAGTTCAGACCGAATCCGTCCGACGACACCGAGCACGAAGCAGCTGTAAAGCAGCACCTGGCGGACTACTTCGCCACGTCCATTGCTCCAGACGAAGATCCCATCATCCTCACACCGGGCCAAGTCCAGAGGATGATAAGACGCACCCCGCTGAAGAAGGCACCCGGCCCCGACCGCATACCGAACGAGGCGCTGCGCCACCTGCCCCCGCGAGCCATCGCGACGTTGGCGCGGCTCTTCACCGGAGTCCTGCGGACCGGCCACTTCCCGCGCCCCTGGAAGCAGGGTCGCGTCATCATGATTCCCAAGCCCGGGAAGAATATTCTTCGTCCTGAGAGCTATCGACCCATCACGCTGCTGCCTACTATCTCGAAAGTTTTCGAGAAGCTGCTTCTGCCTCACCTGACGCCCCACATTCAGCCACGCGACGAACAGTTCGGCTTCCGCCCGGAACACTCGACGACGCTCCAGCTTGCCCGCGTGCTGCACCTTGCTGCAGCAGCTTACAACAAGAGGGAGCACACGGTCGCTGTTCTTCTGGACATGGAGAAGGCGTTCGATCGCGTATGGCACCCCGGCCTCCTCTACAAGCTGTCCACGTCTACTACTCCGCGTCGAGTAGTCAAGACTGTGGCCACCTTCCTGGAAGACCGCCGCTTCCACGTGGCGGTAGAAGACGCCGTATCATCCGACCGCACCATCCTTGCCGGAGTGCCCCAAGGGAGCTGCCTCTCGCCCGTGTGTTATGGGCGCTACACCGACGACATCCCGGTCAGCGAGGGCGTTACGCTCGCGCTATATGCCGACGACGCTGCCTACATCACGTCATCCATCCGCCTACCACACGCAGCGCACAAAGCCCAGTGCGCCCTAGAGGCTCTCCCTCCATGGCTGAAGAAGTGGAGACTATCAGTCAACGTGTCGAAGACCCAGGCGATTGCTATATCCCGTAAGGTGCTGATGCCGCCGCGTCTCACACTCCTGGGGCAGGCCATCGAGTGGTCCCCGATGGTGAAATACCTGGGGGTGACCATAGACCGCCACCTCACCATGGCCCCTCACGTCAAGAACGTGATCGCCCAGACGCGTGCCGCTCGCATCTTACTTGCCCCGGTTCTGAAGTCCCGGCTATCGCTACGCGTGAAGCTAGGCGTGTACAAGACTTACGTCCGAACACGCCTAACATATGCAGCCCCCGCGTGGTACGCGCTAGTGGGAGAGTGCAACAGGAAGCGACTGGACGCTCAGCAGTCGCTCTCTCTACGCACCATCGTCGAAGCCCCTCGCTATGTGAGGAACGACGTTATAGCCCGGGACCTGAGAGCAGAACCGCTACGTGATTTCGTAGCTCGCCTGGCGGGTCGGATGTTCGAGCGCGCGGACCAGTCGCGCTGGAGCCACCTCCGTGGCATAGCGCCGTACCACGCGCGCCCGCCCGACCACAGGGGTCTGCCGCGCGAGCTCGCGCCTGCAACCCCTGCCACACCGGACTGACCACACCACAGACCGACACCACCCTGACACCGGTTGACGATCGCTGGCTGGGCCTCCCCCAACGGGGTCCCACCTGGCTGGCTTGATCTCGCCGGTGTGAGAAGACCCGGACACGACCACTGGGGCCTCACCCGAGGCCCCACCCCGACGACCCAGCCATATTCATGGCTGGCGGTTTGACACCGCTGCAGGGGGCCAACGCCCCGAACAGCATCCCCAATCCCCTGAGGGGGAATTGAGAAGACGTCCACTGGAGATAGTAGGCAGTCGCTCTCACAGCCTTCCGCTGTGAGGACCGCTGCTCTCCCGGTACGAGCCGGCGTGTTTTCAGACGCGTTAAGGCTCCCGGTCCCTAGCCACCCTACCCTTCCTGATTCCCGTAGCCCAGTTGAGCCGGCGTGTTTACAGACGCGTTAAGGCACCTGGAGTACGTACCCTTCCTGACCCCGTAGCCCAGTCGAGCCGGCGCGTTTTCAGACGCGTGAAGGCACCTGGAGTACGTACCCCTTCCCGATTCCTTATCCCGGTTGTGCCGGCGTGTTTACAGACGCGTGAAGGCACCCGGGGTATCCACCCCTATACTATCTCGCTCCCGTCAAAACCGCCCCTTCACTCTTAGGGGATACCGATCCCAAAACTCGCGAGTAGCTTAGGGTCCGCGCCGTCCCGTAATCCTGTTGCTATAAATTAGAATCATCCCCCGCGTCGTACCTAGCCTAGGACATCTAGATTTAAGAAGCCTTTATTTTATAATAAACCGGCATAAAAGCCCGCCGATTTGCGTTACAGTATTACCTTTGGTTTCTTTGTCTCACCCTGCACCCTCTCTCTCCTCTGAGCTAACTAGGAAACCCTTGCTCCCGTCTGGAACAAGGGAGTTGTATGAGGCCACGCCCGCCCCGGCGAACGTGACCCCATCACACAACTTTTACAAGGCTGAAGAGAAGAGCACCTCAAGATCTTAATCTAAAATAAATATAATATATATTTTTTTAAATTGATGGGCGTATCTAATAATAACTACTTCCGCTTCCATTTCACTCCCTTGGGAAATGAATTCTGGGATAAAGTTACTAACTTTATATATACAAAATTTCATGCAGCAGATTTCGTGAGCAACCAACATAAGACATTTCTTTTTTTGTAAGTTGTTACTGAAGAAATTTGGATTATTTCGTTATAGATCCACATAACGGATAACGGAAACATATCGAACAATAATCGAGTAAAATTACGTGAGTAACCCGCTTTTTTTATACTACGTCGGTGGCAAACAACTGATGGTAAGCAGTCTCCGTAGCTTATGTACGCCTGCAGCTCCAGAGGGGTTACATGCGCGTTGCCGACCCTAACACTCTGCACCCTATTTGAGCTCTGGCTACCTTACTCACCGGCAGGAACAACACTATGAGTAGGGTCTAGTGTTATATGGCTGCGGTTTTCTGTAAGGTCTGGTCATCCGCTGTTTTGTGCCCTACCACACAAAGTGAGATGACATTCACAAAACGGCCCAAGCCTATCTTTCGGACGTAGTTTAACGACGTACCCGGGTCGGGGCCCGGTGTACAATAATTACTAATAATTGATATACATAGAGTTGGCAGGAGCACCGTTTTATTTAAGCATTGTTTAAGCAATTTCAATACATTACCTAGAGAATGCCCCCACACGAAGATGCTAGGTCTAGTCCCCTTGTCGACGGTGTTTCGCAACCACTCATACACCATGAGAGAGTCTTCTACCACGCCATTCTCACTGGGATGAATGTTGGTAGAGTCTCCGTAGCCTGAAAATAATACATCATAATTACTAGATAGATTTAGATAGAGTACATTTATTGGCTGATATAGGAAGTGTAGTGATGTGTCTGTGTGTGTGTGTGTGTGTGTGTGTGTGTGTGTGTGTGTGTGTGTGTGTGTGTGTGTGTGTGCGTGTGTGTTTTACAAGACATCGTGCCCCCGAGTTTGTAAACTAAAGAACAAATATAAATTACAAAATGTCTACATTTGACAACTGTTTGTTACCGCATTACAGAAGCGTACAACGCCATCTAAGCAGGAATTTGTCTTAAACTTTACACATTTTAACCAATAATTTTTTGTTTTAAAGTCAGATTTATGGAAACTTGACTGGTTAATTTTATCTTACCTCTATAATCGAAGGCTATGGTGTGGAAGTCCATCTGCTGAAAGAACTTGTAGAGCTGAATCCTGTGTGACGCCGCTCGAGAATTTGAATTTCCTGAAAAAAAAAAAACAATCCATTTAAACCCTTCGCGTCTTCCGACAAAATCGAAACTCATCCACGAATTGTCCTTTCCCGGCCTCTGCAATAATGTACTATTGTTATCCCCAAAAATAATGCCCTGATGTTTTTGCCGCCCGCGTGGCTGATTGTTCTTCGAATAAGCTGTTACATACATTTGAATCGTAATACATATGTACGTCGCATTGCTCAACCGATTCTAGTGAAATTTTGTGGGCAGGTGGCAAACAAGCATACGGACCGCCTGATGGCAAGCAGTCACCATAGCCTATGGACGCCTGCAACTTCAGAGGTGTTACATGCGCGTTACCGACCCTAACACCCCACACCCTCGTTGAGCTCTGATTACCTTAATCACCTGGAGGAACACAACACTCCAAAGTAAAACAGTTTAAAGTATGTAGTTAAGAATCTACTGAAGGCAAATAACAGATTATAACAAGTGCGAAATATGTATATATACCGTGGCAGTACAAGATGATAGGTGTCTTGGAGTTGGCCAGTTCCTCATCCAGGAGCTTATGGAGCTGTTCCTTGTCGCAACCCTCGGAGAAGTGCTGCTTCAAGCGCTCGTACACACTCTTTGGGAGGATGTGCCATATTCCTGGAATACATAAGACAATCATGAAACTGTATTGTAACTTAATTAATTTTGTATTAACCTTTTGACCGCCAAAGACGTCATATGACGCGCGCGGCTACAGCCCAATATCAACCTTCACGCGTACCGACAAGGTTCACGATTACGCGCCGCGTACGATAGGCGTGGCGTTCGAAAGGTTAAAAATAATCGTCTGAAAACGATTGTAATAAGCTTAGAAATAAATTAAAAATGGAAATATTCGGGCGGGGCTCGAACCTGCGAATCTTGATCAGTACCTAGTCCATCTGCCAACTGAGCTACAGTCACCACTCGAGGAAAGCGAATATTTCTACCATATACGCCTTATATACTTTTTTTTAGAGATTCGGGGTTGGCGCTATAGTATTGTTGACTCAGTATGTATGACCTACGTATTCACCTTAGAAAATTTGGCTCAGAGTTGAAAAATCGCCTCATATTTACAAACTTATCAATCTTGATGGGACAGTTGTCGATTTTAAGATTTTAGTGATCGCATTAGTCCATGGACATATTTAGGAAATAGTGGTGTCTCTTTGGGACTTCGGGTCTCGGTACTCGGCCTTCCGCCTTCGCAATTAAGATAGACCATTATTCTCTTTAATCCCCCTAATTGTCAAACGACACCGTGTTTAACCGACATGGGACAAGACTGGACCGTATGTGGTACAAGTACCCATAATGACAATACTTACCGATCTTGATGGGACAGCTATCAACTTTAGACTGGTATTCGATGCTGAGGTTCCGTGCCCCCTCTATGCCGCTAGACGCTGGGTCTTCGTGGTCTATGTGCAGAGGCCATTGTACTGGAATTTAAACGATATTTTCAATAGTGTTCCAAGTTAACTATGGAACCCTAAAACGGCTCAAAAGTGGAAGAATATAAGGACAAATTATACCAAAACACAAAATTATATAATATTTAAACCTTTCGCGCTTTAAATTTATAATCTCTACAGCGATATAGCGAATTTAAATGTCGGTAAATAAAGGTAATAAAATAAATTCGCAATAGAACCGATAGTAAATGCAGCATAAATGTGATTTAATATGCAAACATAAACTTTCTGAAACGTGACTGACATGTTGGTGGCAAACATTCATACAACCCGTACTGTTGTTAATATACGGTCACCATAGTCTACACATAATCTCAGGGAGTGTACTGAAATACAGAGAGCTTTATTCAAATACATGTTGTCATGATATTAAAGGTTAGATTTGACAAATCTGCGCGTCATCGTGGACACGAACGTTAGTAGTATAGTTACATAACTCAACTATTGCAAATACCCACCAAAGTTGGCAAAGATGAGGCTCCGGCGGAAGGTCTTGGAGTAGCGGAACACGAGTGGCACCACGGCCACATGGACCACCAGTAGCCCCGCAGTCAGCGCGCTTCCAAGTAGAAACAACCTGCAGCAAATACAATGTTCAGGATTATGTATACATGGGTTGGGGACAAAATAATTCAAGGTTTCTGTTCTGTTATTGTTTGAGCATGTTATGATGACTATTATTGCACAAAATACATCCATGTATGGTAGAATGCCAAATGTCATTGTCTGGTTCAACAAATTTAACCACAGCCGGCAAATGTCCCACTTTGCTGCTTGCCATAAGGACAAGATTTGCTTGTATCTTTATACAAATAAAGCAGAGCCTCTTTAATCCGTACCCACGCTAATACGAACACCTCTATAATCCGAACGACCCCCCTCTCCACCCGCGCAACCGCCATTTCGCTCAGGACTCAGGTTCTGACTTGCAGTGCCACGAAGTGCGTTTTAGGTGTTACACGTATTGTTTTATCGTCCGCAACGCGTCCGTTAGGCATTTTGTTATCGAATTAAAGCACCATACCGGAATTCTTCAAAAATACTGAGTGATTATTTTGTAGAATTGTTTGTAACTTACTTAAATATACGAAAATTGTCAAATATGCGTGTTTTATTCTGAAAAATTTCTATGAAAATTTCTGCATACTATAATCCAAACGCTCCGTGAGTCCGAACAGGGTATACATTTTGGGTGTTCAGATTAAAGAAGCCCTGCTGTAACCTGACGAGGCGTCCTTATGGCAAGCGACAAAGTGAGATGTGAAGACTTTAGTAATACTTTTGTATGTAATTCTAGTTTTAAGTTTATTACAAATAAAATACTTGATTCAGATTCTGAAGTGGGACGATTTGACAGCCGCAGTTACAAATATGGATAGGTAAATATGGCAGGGCCAAAATTACACCATGAAAGTGGTGCAAAGGGATAAATGTATTACATTAAAATTTATGTAATATTACTGCTATATAGTTTTTAAAGTGTGTTGAGAATAAAACAAGATAGTATGGGTACATTATTATAAGCTTCATATTTGTTCTGTTATGTTTTTTTCGTTAAAATATATTACATGCATAGATTTACTTAAGAACCATTTGAATGGCCCTGAGGTACCTGATTTAGTACAAAGGGTCATTACCCACTTTAATCATCTTTAATTTTTTGTGTTAAGGTTTTCAATAGATGAGATATAAATTGCAAAGTATAGTGTATCACTATGGCTAAGAAAAATGGCCGTCATTTGGAAAATATAACCATAATTTAGAACCAAAAATGTTTGTTCAGGGTCTACGGACATCATATTTAATCAATGACATCACATTGGTATAAGGAAGTCTCTGTTATATGGAACAGCGTCATGTTTTCAAAATGATGGGCGTTTTTCCGAGCCCTGTGTATCACTTGTCCTATAGCTTATTTATACAAATTAAAACTTGCCCAGGCAAATGCAATTTTGATTTGTTAACATGGAGATTCAAAATCGAATGAAATGGGAGACCTTTATATTGGCCTCTAGGTGGCTAGAGGATAGAAAATTATTATCCTATTCATATCCATGAATAGACAATAGAATCATTATTCTAAACACATGCATTAATTGAGTAATAAACATGGGCATATTGCCAATTACGCCATTGCACTGTAAATAATATCCAAATGCACTGTGATGATGCACTCTAATGAGGAACTTGTAAAACCATTTTAATATGTTTGATTCTTAAATGATTCTTAAAAAACAACAGTTATTTAAGAATCATTTAAGAAGATAACAATGCTTTTATTGCGCCCATTTTTAAATTAAACTCATGAGAGGACAAGCCAATTCGACACCCATATGTGTTAAGTTAACCAATAACTTACCGATTTAATATACCTATATTCGGCAATCGCACTTGTCGCCATGGCTGTTAAAAAAGTACCTTAGTTTATTAAAAAAGATAATTTAAAAAAACTTACGCGGCAGTGTAAAGACACACGCAGATCAAAATTCCGTCTAACATGTTACGCACTAAAAATCGATAATACTGAATTAAATAACACCAAATACTTGACCGAAATGAAAGGCAGTTAAAATACTAAGTGCATAATTAAGCCGCAGACATGCAATGTTAAAATTAACAGCAAAACTAATACAAATCTAAAGTTAATCTAATAACGTAAAGTAACTAAAATAAAACAGTTATACACTCAAAGTACGGTAAAACTAACATGGAATTGGTTGCTGATTTTCATGAGAAAACGTAGCAGCTCTAATTGTGAATCTAATGTATTATTATAATACTGAATGCGCAATGCAAAATCGGCAAAGAATCAATGTAATTTATCGAAGAACCTTCGAACTTTTGACGCATTGCACTATGACAGTGACAGATGACATCATGACGGTAACAATAGAGTTGTCATCATATGAAGTCAAAAATACCGGTTTATTACTAAACCGGAACAATGTTTAAAATATTGAATTTAAATGAGAATGATAAAATTCATTAGTCTGTTTTACTTCTCTAGCTCTCTTCTTCGTTTGGGCGTTCTTGGTTCCATTCGGCTCAGCATTGCTCCGAGCAATTAATAGGGTTGGCAAAACTTGACGTTCTTTTGCGTGCACAACCACAGATAAGATAATTACATGAATTAGGATAACCCTCAATAGCCGAAAGGAAGAGTTCCATGTGATTATTCACAACCAGATGCCCAACCCAACAGTAATTTTAGAATAAAACCGGATTGAATTAAGTGTCTTTATTAGCAAGTGTAGTGTAGAATGTAGAGCAAGGAATAAGACTAGCATTCTTGTATATGTTTTATTTGCAAATAATTTAATGTAATAGTTTTAACAAAAATCAACATTATATAATTCGATACCCTAGTTCACACTCTTTCTAATTACGCGGAAAAAACCTTGCAAATAAGACTACGTTTGTGCACTATGGTGTACCATAATACGTAAGTGGAGTAATTGCAACAATATTTTTCCTCGCAATTAGTACGAGTGTGCACTAAGGTATTAAAATACAGTTGGGCCAACCATTTCTACGAAAAGGCGAAATTCTAAAGTTGTATAGGTACAGTATGTGCGGAAAGAGAAGAGTCGTGAAATGTATGGGGCCCAATACATTCCACGACTCTTCTCTTTCCGAACAGACTCTAGTGATGTCGGATGTGATTGGCCAGACTACACAATGGTTGCTGAAATAAAAATTATACACGACCTTTTTTTATAGTGCGCAAAGCCACTGGCGGCCTTACTATTTGCACTATACCGCCATATTCATCAAATAATTCAAGCTTAGGTGACGTAAAGCATCTTATCTCCACGAGTTCTGTCGTAATTATTTCATTCTTCAAACTTGCTGCTTTCATTATATTTTTCACTGTCGGCGCATAAAAATGGTATTTCCCATATAGATTTTCGTAATCACCTATGACCTGGCCTGTTAGAAGTGCAGCATACACAATTTTAACTAACACAATTGTTTTATGAGCAGATAGTCTCATGGTCACATATGTGTATGGATCCACTACGTAGTGACCTTTTTCAGTCAAACCGACATTTAGATATCTACTTCTAATTTGGTCATCTCTCCATTTATTGGCGTATTGAAAATTATTATTATTTAAATAAATGATAAGGTCATAATATATATCATCCTCAGGTACTCCCGTTTTAGACCACGATGAGTATATAACGTTTTCCACTTTGACGTAACTACTCATATTGAATTGCATAGGTGCTGTGGAGTTATTAATGAATTTATGCACTTTAAGAACAACATCACTGGACACGGTTTCTTGTACATCGACTTTCTTTATATACACTTTTCTTCTTACTTGGTCCCATTCAAACTGTTTAAATAAGTCGTCATACAACGTAGGATCTTTCAGAAAATAATTGTCAGGTGCTTTACCAAGTTCAACTCGGAATCCTCTATTTACATTCAAATCAGTAAAATTAAACATTTGGATCTCTTGGTCTGTTATAAGTTTCAAGTCAGCACCTGATGTCTTGACAATGATATCCTTTTTATGCGACGCCACTGTTATGTTTATAGTCAGTCTGGCTTCTACCATTAAAGGAACAATTATTAATAACACTGGTATCCGAAATATCATTATTACTTTTTTATAACAAGCGTCAAGTATAAATCGAAGCAACTGCAGCAACTGATTAGGTACATTTTATTTAAGAGCATAATTATTTGATTGCGTATTACTAAACCCTTGCTTTTAATCTATGAACTACTAGTTATGATATTGGTTTGCTCGACTGTTATGTGTTTTTGTATGTGTTTTGTTTTGCGTCGGCAAAATGTGTAAAAAAAACAAACGTTTGTAAGGTATGTATATATGGGCCTTAGTTGCCTGAAAATAAATGATATTTAATTTAATTTGACTAAAGAATTTAATTTCTATAATATAATTCTTCCTTCAGAGTTCATTTATTTTTTAATGTTATAAGTACATAAAATTTAAAAATAACCAATTCATTTTAATTTATAAATAGAAAAATGCTAATGGCAAGTTGACAAGTTATTGAGTTTTACATTCAAATCACACGTATTTATGAGCTATGTATGAATCAATAAACAGAAATTAATAAATATAATCCGAACTGCATTTCAAACTCGGCATCGAGGATATGGGTATGAAGCTATGAAGGCCGCCAGGGTAGGGCACGTCTGCCAAATGTGCTCAGTCTGTCAGGTGCTCGGGCTCGTACTTCTTGTCTTAGCAAAAAATAGAGTTGAGATGGTTAACGTACTTAACAGGATATCGAGTGGTACCCGGATTTGATTACCGGGCTGGTACTTCCCGGCTACACGTTATCGTGTTTCTCAGATGGGCATGATGCATTATACTCGTATAGGTAATTATTATCGTAGCATGAAAAATTAACACAAAATTATTTTTCTATTTTGACACGACTCATACACCGATGAATTATTTTTTTATTATTAGTCAAATCAGGCCGATTGTTTACTACAAACGTTATCAACTCATTATATTATGTCGGGAAAGGTCAAGATCAAGTAGTAATCATAAATGTATCAATAGGTACCGTATATGTTTGAAATATATCTGTAACTACTGATGTATGCTGCAACATGAACACCTGTGAATACAGCACCCTCTGTTTGTTTTATAGTCTGGTGACTTTCTTCTACTTATAGTCATTTTGCGTTGGCTAAGCAAACAAGGTTTTTGTCAATTAGGTAAATATTTATTCATTTATGTTAAGCGAACAGCCTTTAGTCTACACTTATATACAATAGGACATGACGATCAACATAGAAATCGATTGAATTTATCCGCGAGCTTTGACCCAATTATCAGTTCATGGTCAAAAAACATCATGTTTTACATAATAGTCTCCGAGTAATCGGTTAGCATCCATAAGAAAAAAAAAACAAACATTTCGATGAATTGGGGACCTCCTCCTTTTTAAAAGTCAGTTAATAATATACTTATAGGTGTTTATTTATGTTTAGTCACCTGCAATAATGTAAGGGGTAAATATATAGGTCATACTGAGCATTTTTTACTATGTGACCAACCCCAAAATCGCAAAAAAATAAATTGACTCTCCCGTAGAAAATCTCAAGGTCAGACAGCCAAAATGTATTAAACAGCTAATTTTTTTTCGCGTTTTCGGGGTTGATCCCCTAGTAAAAATTGCTCAGTATGACCAATATATTCACCGCGTAAATTATTGCAGGTGACTAAATAAACAGCCTGTATATTAATAGCTGACTTTAAAAAAGGAAGGTCCTCAATTCGTCGAAATGTTTTTTTTCTTTATGGATGTTAACCGATTACTCGGAGACTATTATGTAAAACATTATGTTTTTTGACCACGAACAGATAATTGGGGCAAAGATCGCGGCAACACAAATATTCATTCAGTCATACACAGAATTGGGAAGTAACTTCACATGTTACGTTTTATTTGTATTCGTAATTTAAATTTTAAAACTATATTTCTAATATTATGGATATAAAACTAGTTTTATTGTGTGTTATTTTAAAAACAGTGTGTGCAAAAATATCTATAAATATAAGAACAGATTCGGGCATAAATAATGTATCTATTACATATGATGGCTCGGACTCTCAAGTGGTGAATGCTCTCGACATTGACCGTTTCAATCTGAGAAGTCAGACTTTCAAAGAAGCTGTCAAAACTCATTTTGGTGAGAAACCAAGTAATATTTATTTTAAATCGCCTACACCGTGGGATGATCTGTATAAAACGTATGGTTGGGAGCAAGTTACAAGAGTAATAACAGTGAAATCAGCAAGGGTACGTGACGTTACAGTCAAACCAGTCATAGTATTGTCACATGATTTCGAAAATTCGTCAAACAAAACCATCAAAGTTAACACTGGTATAAGTCAGACGATTGAACACACAGTATCGACAAGTTGGTCTAAAAATCAAGAAGTTTCCATTTCACAAGATGTTGAATACGATTTGAATATTTTGGTTGCAAAATTATCCGGTACTACAGGACTAACGTACACCTCTACTCTAGGGAAGAGCGAAGAGAAATCTGAATCGGTAACTGTCGGGGCAACTAGTGCTGTCGAAACGGAATTGGCACCGGGACAGGCCGTGACAGCTGTTCTTTCAGCCAAACGTGGCCATTTTGAAATTGAGGTGGTTTATAAAACCACATTGCGAGGAAAATTAGCTGTAAATTTCAAACGTGGTCACAATGGGCACCATTTTTGGGGACCTTCGATCACGAAAGTTTTTAAAAGCGGAGGATTGAAAAATGAGATAACGGAGGCGGAGCATATTAAAGTTGGGTTTTATTCTGAGGCTTCATTAAAAGTTTTTGATAAAACTACAGGGCTACCGGTGTAAGGATTTTTATATTACTACTTATTAAACCTTTGTTTGAATATATTGTTTTGTTTTTTTATCACTTACTGAAATATGATCGTCCACAACAACGATTTTCGAGTCTATGCGGAGGCGGAGTAGACTTACGGGAAAAATTAGGACAAAAGGATGACCGGTAGGATCGACCTCGATTACGTAAGTTATCTATTACTGCCATTAAGGGGATTGTACTCATTTAGGACAATTGGGACAAGCTTTCAACTGAGACAAGACGGCCTTTTATTTAATGAAGGCCGGTTGTGTAGGGTTCACTGACGGTTAAGTGGTAATTTAATGATGATTAATAATGATGTTTTGTGTTTTCCTTTCCTAGTCTGGATGATTTAGGAACCTACTTGCGATCATGGTTAGTAGAGTTAGCTGCAAAAAATGCCTGACGTCCCATGTAGAACTTTTTATCCAAGTGGTGTACCTTTGCTGTAGCTGACTGTACTTAAATAACGTTTGGGCAAAACTAAGGGAGGGAAAAGTATAAGAACAGCTGGTTAAAATAAACTCAATAGGTATTTTACATCTGAAAGTTTGTATGTTTGGATATTGGGTGTTTTAATGTGTATTTCTCAATCACGCGAAAACAACAGAACCAATTTGGCTGAAATTCGGTTTGAGCACCTAAGTACTTTTGCCCTGGAAATTTGAAGTGGGCAAAGACCTTCACGGCTACCAGGAGTTGGCGTTTGACATTTACGTTAGCGTCTGCGTGAACTCAATCGCATTCCTTCCCACTCTACATCAGTTTCAGTGCGAGCGAGATGGACTGTGATCTGGTTAAGCAGTTGCCAACGTAAACATCAAGTGTCAACTCGTGATACGCGGATACCGTTAGCTTAATACCTACCTAATACTATATCTGTGGGAAGAGGGGATAAGGATAGTAAGGTTAGGCCGGTAATCAACTCAACCGTCCGTAACACCGGCCCGATCTAGTGCATCTATTGTCCACAAACAGGATTGCAAGCTCACGCATGACTATTGTATATTTAACCAATCCTCATTCACTTGCAACAAACAAAAATCAACTCTATTCCCATATAACAAGTTCTATACTCACCGCAAAAACTCATCACACATTCTATAATAACCAATTTTCTTTAACTGTTTCAATTAACGAAAGTAGATCTTAAAATAATACTATCCAAGCTGTTCAAAACGCAAATCTAATTTGGTAATGAAACAAGAGCTTTTGCAAGCAGCTCAGACGATTTTCAAGCTTATTTCTCAAGTTATAAGGGCGACGAAGATGGTAACTAGGTGTGGCTAATGCGTTTTGTTTATGCTAGGTCGTCCTTGGAGACACCTGTAACTGGGCTAAGTGATTACCGGAAACGACATTGAAGGTATTCGAATTAGATCGAACACATTAATATATGTAAGACTCGAGGTCCATAGGATACCGGACCTTCGATAACAGTACCCCTAGTGTAAATAAATTCGATTTCGAAACGTGACGTACGCGTTTGCGTTTAGTCTCATTTTGTATTGGATTTAGAAAGAGCGCGCCAAGCGGGACGTTTTGGAAACTCAAAATCCTATACAAAATGAGACTTAACGTAAACGCGTTCGTCACGTCACGTTTTTGGACCCGGGTATGTCCTTAAACTACGTCCAAAAGAGAGGTATGGGCAATGTGAATGCCATCTTGTGTGGTAGGGCACAGCCAGTGGATGTCATTCCAGATCTAGAGCAGAGCCCAACTGGGGAAGTACCTCCACCTTACAGAAAACCGCAGCCAAAGTTGCAGGTGTACATAGGCTACGGAGACTGCTTACCATCAGGCAGGCCGTATGCTTGTTTGCCACCGACGTAGTATTAAAAAAAAAAAAAAAAACGTTATGATGTCGATCAAATTTACACTAGGGGTACAGTACTAATTAGAGGATACCCATAAGATACCGGCTTACAAGACAATACACACTAAACAAACACCTACACAATATGGGTAAAACAGACAGCCCCATGTGCAGAGCGTGCATGGAAGAAGAAGTAACAACAAAACACATTCTCCTGCTGCACACTAAGAGCGGCAGTTAGCAACCTGAAAACTTTGCTGGACTTCGTGGAGGAGCTGGGGTGGTTACAGTAGCGCTACCTCGATTCACGCAAAATAGGCACAATGGTTGTCGATTTGCGGAAAATGCCCAGAAGCACTAAGATACAGGATCATCAGTAACTATAATATGTAATTATGACACACAATCTCGAAGAAAAATAATGTGGAATCCCAAAAAAGACAAACGAAAAAATCAAAAATGTGTGGACTTTTTACTGGACTAAAAAAAAACCAGCACCAGTATAAAAAATCTGCTTATTGTTTCCTACTCTATAAAAGTAGAAAAACAAAGTCTTGAAAGGTAGAAGACGGGACCTCTAATAGTTTTTGAGAAACAAGATACCTATTTTTGGGTCCCATACAAAAAAAAACAGACTTTATTTTTTTCTGCTGTCAATATGCCTTATTTCGAAAAAATGTATACCACATTTATTGTTATTTATATAATTCTCTTTCGGATGGCATTAAAAAAAATGATTTTCTGAAAAAAGTGCGAATGTCCTCTTTTCGAGCCATCCAGCCGACCGTGCGCTGCCAGCGGCACCCTTATGTTAACGGCACCAATCATGGGACACTTAAGAGAAAATTTGGAGTATTTTTTATATTTCACCGATATCTTTAAAATTTCTACCTATTTATGCTTTAAAAGTTGAATGTCCAATTCGTCCTTTATCTTTTCTATATATTTAATGAAAGCTACTTCCATTTGTTTCAATATTATTAACCAATTAAAACTATGGTTTTTTGCTCCGGTCATGGGATGTATGGCGCAATTAATTTTCGAACTAATAAACAATAACAAAGAAAAATTAAACTTAAGCAGCTCTTTGGCTCTTGTTTATGGTAAAATGTTGCCAGCGATTGAAAACTGATGGCAAATACTTGTTTTACGGGATTTGTCTATATCATCCCATTACTGGTGCCTGTTCCATTATAAGGGTGTTTACTATTTTTTTTATAATATTTTTATTTTTATATTCACGTTATAAGCAACCTAACTTAAAAAATTAAGTGATTAGGTCAAGTTATGTTCTAAATGTTCTAATGAATGGGGAACCCAAACAAATTATATCCAGCTTGAAACGAATGTAGTATGATACGCACACTAGCATCCCCCCCCCCCCTCCCCCCCGTTTTATCATGAAATATTGTTTCTGAGAAAAGTATTAGAGTTAGGAAAAAAGTGTCAATGTAAGAAATCATCTTTAATAAATACTTAACACAAGGTTATATTCTTTTTTTATATGATACACTATTTTCATGTTACAGCTAGATTTTATTGACACTTTATTCTACAAATGCATACTTTTCCCAAGAAATAAAAATAAAATGTCAACCGGGATTCATGCGAAAAGGGGGGGTTGCGTCAGGGGAGCGGAGGGGACGCTATTGTGCGTAAAGCACCATGCCCAAAGGTCATCCTAGATTAGTTTCAATTTGGATATAATTTGTTTTTCAAAAAACATAATTTGTCCGTGTCAAAAGAAATGAGGAAAAAATTTGTATAATTAGGTAGGTACTTTAAACTTAATGATGTGCGAAACGAGTCTATGAAGTATTCTGAAATTAGCCCGCTTAACACTCTGTTAGGGCACACAATGTCGTTATATGTAACTTACTATATACCTATTAAAACATTTCGTCATAATATATCTACCGTAATTAGTATGTATAAAAATCGAATAATAATAACATTGTAAAAGTAAATATAAGATAAAAATAACATTCCATACATTCAGTTTTTACCAATAGTCAAAGTAGTTTTTCAAATATTGACAATTTGCGTAGATATAAGTAAGTAAGTAAGTAAGTAAATATTCTTTATTGCACCAACAATTATACATTTTACATACATGTAAAACTACAAATGATTTTTAAAGGAAAATAGAACCAGGTAACAACAGGCGGTCTTATCGCTAAAAAGCGATCTCTTCCAGACAACCTTTAGGTAGCAGGAAATTTCGAACTCATACAAAAGTCAACAGGTAGTGCAAGCTCGAAATAATATTATTTGTCCGGCTCGAAGGACCAAATTGGAAGAGATCTACACTGAAATAGATGTAATATCCTCCTAAGGCTCAGAAATTTTAACCTATAATGCAGGGAATACAGTTGATTTCATTTTGTTTGAAAATTGAATGAAGCTAAACAAATGCAACTTTGTTCCAATTGAATATGATTTAAATTTCATCGAATTGAATAATAAGTAGTATAGGTAGTATAAGTTCTATAGGACCTTGGGCCTTTCGAGGATAGAGGTCACATAGGTAAACAGGTACCTATAAAAGAAAGATGAACTAGGCCCTTCAGTGGTGGAGGCCGGATCCGAACCGGGTCCGAGAATGGGACGGGATTTTATTTAGTATATGACATGTATTTCAGTTTATAATTTAAATATAGCAGTTTGACTACTTATAACACACAAATCAAAACTTTCCCGCACGTTCCGTGCATATGTCGAAGCTTTAAACAGCCATATGTACTGTAAACCATTGTACGATACACGTACGAATAGGTAATTCGCAACTCGTAATTCATCACCACTAGTAGCGAATTTCCTATTTTCTGCACTTGTATCGTAAATAACTATTTTATTTCTCATGTTCTGAAAGAGGGTCATTGTTGTTCTAAAAATTGTGCAGAAACGGATACGTCCCTGCACTAGAGTATTTTACTTTCCAAATACGATTTTCGATTCTTTTTACGATAGTCAATTGAAATTTGGATTTAAATGGATTTGTTATACAATTTCCATTCTGACATTTAACTCACACCATTCCATAAATAACGATACTTTTACCTAAATTATTAATTAAAAGTACCCTCAACAGACACCTACAATAGTACCTCAATATTTTTTTTATTTACTCACGTTTAGAAAAAACACACATGCATTTTATTTTCCTTGTATTTGAAATGAAAAGTAGAGTGTTTAACTTGGATGAAAGGCATCATTTTAGCCTCGGACTATTAACAAACTGCCTCGGCAGAGATGAGAAATGAGTGCCTTTCATCCCTTGGTTAACAATTTATTATAGTTTCTTCCCAACTTGAACGAGATCTATCTAGGGCTATAACCGCGAAAATCGAAGTTCGTCAATTGCGGGCATTTTTCTTTGTCACTCTAATTACGTGTTAGGGAGAGTAAAACAGAAAGATCCCTGCAATTTGCGAATTTCGGTTTTCCCGGTAGGTTCCCTGCTCCCTTTGACACCTTTACCGGGATTTGTGACACCAGTACGTAGACCGTGTATGTCGAAGCGCCTACTTGTATAAGATGACCTATTGTTCGCTAAAGCAGATAGGATATTCAGATGGGACCTTTCCAACCGCACAGAGGGCACGTGCGAACCAGTCCAGTCATAATCATAAGAGGGCTTTGTAATTAGGGTGACTGTTATTTAGTCTGTCAAGCAAAATATGTCAGTAGCAATGTACAGCAAAGTAGGGCAACACTCAAAAAGCAGTATTGAGTTGGTATTGCGCTAAGAAAAGCACCAATGTACATCGAACCAAAACATGTAATTATCATAACCTCAAATTTTACAAATATGTATTTACGATCAACGACCGTGATTGTATATTGTAGGCACCTTGACTTTGCTTAAGTTCATGCACAAGCTTGGTGTTTAATATATTGGTATTTAATGGTGACAGCAGATATTTCTCTTGAAATAGCAACGATTCAGAATGTAAACAAACATGGCTGTTATTCAATATCCACATGCCACAGATAAAACACAGATGACACGCGATTTTGGAGTTATTCGAAAACAGTGTTGCTAACCCGCGATTTATCAAATTTGCCGCCTTTGCTACTGACAAGATTTGCTTGATCAACGGCCCGATTCGAAGATTGATCAAGACATGTTTAAGATCTTCGAATGATCTTTAAAAGATTGATAACTAAATGACATGTCAAAATTGACATTTATTTCGATTCCGCATTCCGCTGTGATCCCAATAAGATCTATCTACGAGATTTCAAAAATATGCGGATAGGTACAATGTCAATTATTCAATTAAATTATTAAAATAGGCATTATTCAGTTGCAATTTAACATTCAAATTAATTAAAATATATCGACGACGCTACAACACGACTCATGCGCAGCAAAAAGCGCGAGCGATGCATTGTGAACCGTATCATATTAATAACAAATCAAGTTAAGATTTTTTAAATCTTGAATGCCGCTTTAGGATATTAAGGTCCTGTTACATTGGTTCGACCTAAGAGCATTTCATAAATCACATTTTCCGATCCGATATCGGATGTAGGACCCTACAATAGACAAAGACAAACAATACTAAAAGATACATAAGTCTATCCCTTTCGGTCATTTCAGATCACGCACACTACTAGAAACATATTGCTACAGAAGTACACATGCACGCACACAAACAAAAATTATCGTCCGACATAGCTAAAACTGTCGGAAGCACCTTCCATGTTCATGAAAAAAAAAGCTACGGGTGAGTGCCATATGGCATGATTGGCATGAAGTCCGTCTTTTATGAGTTATATATCGTTTTTTAGTAATAATGATTTAGTAAATGCATAAATAAACACAAAGAAGTATTTTACAAGTTACGTTATTCCGACAGCCGATATCGGATCGGTCAATGTGAAAACGCTCTAACTCGAGTTAGCCTGCGCTTTTAAAGTAAGAAATGCATGCGTGTACAATCAATGTATTAAATGTGACATTATCTATGAAAAGGGACCTTATTGTCAGTGGCGCTTGCGCCATTATCAACGATGCTCCCATATTATAAACAACACCGCGCTACGCAGTGCGGCGTAAGCGCCATCGACAATAAGGTCCCTTTTCATAGATAATGTCACAAATATCGACACGAACAAAGTGCCAAATATATGTATACACGACCTTATTACCTATATGTTAAGGTGGTGTGCACATAGTTTTGGCACTTTGTCCGGGTCTATATTTAATACTGTACACTGCAGCCATAGACGTCATTCACACAGACTACGCTTTACGAAGTTTCTCAAAGCAACAATGCTATAGAGGCGACAGGGGGAGGGGGGAGATGACCGAGATGACCGAACAAGTTGATCTTATGGATCCTTCAGTAGGTGTAGCAGAGAAAGCACTATTATGTTTATCCTTGTCATAGTTTTTGCCTACTTCTAAAATGTCATGTATATAAAAAGTGGTGGGCAACAATGAACCTGACTAAATTATGTAGGTAGGTTGTTATTGGTTTGTTGACATGAATGTTAAAACGTGTTTCTAATTTTCGCGCGCCTTGTATAGGGACATATCATGATCACTGCTCACGCACAGTTAGTGCTTGAAAATGGAAACCAGTGTTTCCGAAACACGTCGGGCAAGTGAATAAAAAAACGTGAGCTGAGTTAAAAAGTTAGTATGAGTCTGGGCAGTTTAAATTCAATTAATTTTGTAATAAAACCTTTATGATTTGTTGTCTGTTTGGTGCAATTAATAATATTAATTTTATAAATATGACAAAAATGTGGTATCCATAGTTAGTGATTAGCAACGCAGCCCTCGGCAAGTGGACAGACTAATTTCGAAAAAAAAAAAATAGCAAGTAAGAAATATATTTTACATACATAATACTTACTTGCTAAATATTTTGGTATGGGTCGTGATTGCCGGTTGTCTTACATACAAGCTAATTCGAACAGGTACATGGACTTCAGAATGATATTTGAATATTTAGTTATCGTGCATTTCTCTTGTACAGATAAGTACAAGAGAAATGCACGATAGCTGAATGACATTACTTACGAGTCATTCTGATGTCAGTTCGAACTGGCCTGACATGTTCGTAGGCGCTTTTCACTTAAATCGGCGCAAAATTCAAAAATGTATTCTGTAAGTAGGTTTCAAGGGCTCTTTTACAAGTCAATACAACATTTATATTAACATCATATAGTGACATGAAAAATACATAACAACATTTATAAATACAGCAGCCAATATCAGGGTAAACATTAGGTACATTATTATAATCTTAAAATAAATAATTACTACAATACAATAGAGATGTATAGTCTCTTCTCTATGGTTAAAAATACATTAATTCTGGAGATGTAAAAGGTACCTAATGCCAGAGTACTAACACTAATAAGATTTGGAGGTGTAAAGTCTCTCCAAGTGTCAAAATAAAATTTATAAACACTGGCGCTGGCATTTAATGTGGTAAGTGGTCTGTGTAGCAGAAAACCCATACCCCAATTGACATTCCACAGGTTATGGCGATCGTGCGAGAACCAAATTGGGTCTACCAAGTTTTGCAATGCGGTATGTTTCAATAGATATGTATGAGGTGGAGGCGCGAATGGACGCGTTATCTAAAATTAGTAAATCTTCTAAGTCCATATGAGTTGATGTAATCAAAAGGGCAGTTACAAAGAGTGTCGTCGCAAGAAAACATCGTCATTATAATTGTAGCGTTGCACGTTGTCCCAGCTTTTTTAAAACATATAGATCGAGTCATTCACGATGACGCGCGAATTTGACAAATCTCACCGTTAAGGCGATACGCGCCGTTTTTATCGAAAGAATGTTACTTTCTAGAGGCTATTTCTTCTAAATGGATCAACAAAAAATTAAGGAAAAAATATATATGAATGTTCATTTTATGTACAACAATCACAATATTTAACTTTTTTCCTAAAATTTATAGTTTCACCGTAAAAAAAAAATAATACCACAAGCCATTTTGCGGCTATATTTGCTTATTTCTACTAAACGGCTTAATCGATTAAAATTATTTTTAAACTAAAAAAATGGCAGGACAATATGAACTAAGCCACGATGCCTCGTGAATGACACTGACACGATCTTAACTTGAATGAAAAGTGACATAGACACAGATTATAGGTAACAGTACCCCTAGTGTAAATAAATTCGATTTTGAAACGTGACGTACGCGTTTGCGTTTAGTCTCATTTTGTATTGGATTTAGAAAGAGCGCGCCAAGCGGGACGTTTTGGAAACTCAAAATCCTATACAAAACGTTCGTCACGTTATGATGTCGATAAAATTTACACTAGGGGTACAGGTTTTTGCAAATGGTTGTAGGTACCTAACTTGTAATATAAGCGGAATTTTTTAACGTCTTTTACAAAATAGTTATTTTAGAAAAGACTTCAGTTTTATATTTATATTTACAAGTTACTAGCTTTTGAAAATCGGGCCAAGGCCTTTAATTGTTTCTAAAGTCAGGCTAAGCCAACTCTGCACCGTATTTCATAGCACATGCAGAGTGTGCAAGTGTCATTTTAAACTTGGGTGTCACCAAGTGGGGGCGGGTCAGGGGGCACTTGATATCTCACACTAGGTACAAAAATGATTATACCTTCATATATGCATGCTTATTTACCTATATATATTGAATTTGTATATATGTAGGTATATTTAAAATACCTATTGATTGATTTTAGAAGTAGGTAAAATGTATATTTAGCGAATGGGAGGCGATCGGGCGGTGAAAAGAGCGTTTGGGGAAAAACCGACAGCACGCCGCCCAGCCGATCTGGCTAGGTATAGATGGGCGGATGTGGTGGACACGGATCTGCACGTGCTCCAGGTTGAAGACTGGCGAGAGGCTGCACAGGACCGGGATCGGTAGCGAGCAGCCGTGTTGGAGGCCAAGACACACTTTGGGTCGCTGCGCCAGAGGAGTAAGTAAGTAAGTATATTTGTGTATCTTATTATAGTAATATCGACGTATCGAATTTTGTAAATTTGTTCAATAGAATTTAAATAAATAAATTCTGTAGACTTGTGCGTTTACTAGCATAGAATAAAAACCGGATAAGTGCGAGTCAGACTCGCCCACCGAGGGTTCCGTACTTTTTAGTATTTGTTGTTATAGCGTCAACAGAAATACATAATCTGTGAAAATTTCAACTGTCTAGCTATCACGGTTCATGAGATACAGCCTGGTGACAGACGGACCGCGGACAGCGGAGTCTTAGTAATAGGGTCCCGTTTTACCCTTTGGGTACGGAACCCTAAAAAAGATAACTGAAAGTTATAAATAAAGGGGTCCACTGATTACCAGTTCGCCGGACGATATCGGCCTGTCAGTTATTCGCAAAAGCTGACAATCGCGAATAACTGACAGGCCGATATCGTCCGGCGAACTGGTAATCAGTGGACCCCTTTACATAGGACCTTATTAGTATCAAACTAACCCAAATCACATGCAATTTTACATCAACATTGTTATGTTTAAACTACCAATTTATTCAAATCCTGGTATGGTATTTATTTGGGTTCAAATTCTGGTAAGGGCATTTATTCGTGTGATGAGCATGGATATTTGTTCCTGAGTCATGGGTGTTTTCTATGTATTTAAGTATTTATCAATATTTATATATTATATATATCGTTGTCTAAGTACCCTCAACACAAGCCTTATTGAGCTTACTGTGGGACTTAGTCAATTTGTGTAATAATGCCCTATATTATTTATTTATTATTTATTATGACTCTGTCCGTGCCCAATGTTTAAACATATCAACTAAACTTGATGATTTGCCGAGATCAATATACAATCTTGATGGACCATATCATTACTATGTTACCACGAAGGTTCATCTACAATGAATCATCAAGTATTCACCTGAAAACTTCACTATACTACTTTAACACAAAGCGATAAAGCTTAAAATCGAAGTAATATCAGTTTAAAAAGCGCATTTAAAAGTTTGTCAATAACTTAAAGTTGAACCACTCTATTTGCGCTTTGATTACTCTTACTAGGACCGTATTAAGATGTGATAAGGTTCAAAATTAAAGAAATTTCCTTTTCAAAATTGCATCGCGTTATGGGCGATTTTTCATTGTTGATTTTCTATAAGTAATTGGTCAAAATATAGTACGATCTTAATACGGAGTGATAGAGGTCAGAGTTGAATGGATTTGGGTTTAAAGGACGCAAATGGTTGGTAGTTGTGGTCATTGTTAAGTTCGTTGTATAAATAGGCAGTGTTAGTTTGGATTGACACATTCGACAGTTTGTCTTACATCGGGTTGTATCTCCTAAACTTATAGGTGGGTATAAATTGACAAAAAGTGGACGCGAAGGTACAAGTTCGGAGAATCTGGGAAATTGTGAAAAATATATAAACCTAGGAATTGTTTTTCAAGATATCAAAGAAATTCAATCAGTATAAAAACAAATATCAAAGTCAAATTTCATTAAGCAGGTGAATTGCAAGAATAAAAACAATTTTGAACGTGATTATACTACATTATAACATAGTTTTTCAGTGTTTAAAAAAAAAAAAAGTTTTTTAGTTCATTTTGTTAATGTTTGTTATGTTACTATTAATGTAGTTTATTGGCAATTTTTTAAAATTTTCTCCAATTTGGCATTATCCATTTATTTTGATGTTGACTGGAAGATATCGCCTTTTGGCAATTTTGTCTGACCGCCTGTTGTCTGTAGATTAGTTTTAGAATTCTTTATCGTCATTTTCTGTTTTGGTGAACAATAAATTAGACATTTATTGTCTATGTTACCCAATACTCGTATCAAAATCATTGTGATCTAATTAATACCACAAGAATGACTCTCTACGTAGGGGGCGCCACTATCTCAATCCATCACAATCTGAGGGTCTACCACGAAACAAGAAAATCGGAATTTCGTTATCTAACCTCTCTATCACTCTTGCACATTCGAGCGATGAAGAGGCAGATAATTAAATTTCGATTTTCGCATTTTCCGACAGGCCCTTTGTAAATAAACCGCCTTGATGCCTCAATGTCATATTTTATTATCTGTGAAAACTTGTCAAAATACAGTTTAAGGCACAGTATGTACAAGTTACTCTATGGTTTACGAAAGGTGCTAGTGCTGCACTCTGGCGACAGAACATTGCAGTAATACTCCCTATATTTAGGTCAGTTTTATGGTAATTACTTACATATATTTTTGTGTTGTTTCAGATATTCATATTTTGATCTCAGAGCAACAACATGAAGGTAATTCATAATACTAATTGTAAATTCACATTAAGTAACTTATAATTTTATCTAGCTAACAGGCCAATTCGAATGTACACTGATTGGCATAACTGATGTCATTCAAATATCGTTCATTTCGCTCGTATTTGTCCTTAAATATATTGGCGCGAGCGTACGCACGATAACTAAATAATTATTCAAATATCATTCTAATGTCAGTGTACGTTCGAATTGGCCTGTAAATTTAACAACAACACTTTAATCAGCTGCTGAAAATCGCTACTTTTAAGAACAGTACCCCTAGTGTAAATTTATTCGATGGCATACGCGTTTGCGTTGTCTCATTTAGTATGGGATTTACACACAGCGCGCCAAGCGGAACGTTTTGGAAACTTTAAATCCCATACAAAATGAGACTTAACGCAAACGCGTACGTCACGTTTCGAAATCGAATAAATTTACACTAGGGGCTCCGTTACTACAGAAAAATAACAGTTACAAAGTTCTTCTAGTATTCTTTTGAGTTTTTAAAGGGTTAACCGCATCCGCCACAGTAAGATATAAGGATTAAGGTGCAGTAGGATGAGAAAGACTTTTTTAAAAGTCGTAGCGCTTTTTTGGATCACAATACTGCTGTTATAAATTTAATTAGTAATCTTGAGTTTTTGACTTTCGCTGGATAGAAAAAAAAACACGAGCATAGGTCTAAAATACACTTGAAAAATTATAATAGTGCTTATAAGCTAAAAATATGAAAATTGCTTCTAAAAATCGGTAATATTATGCTTGAGCTCAATTATACTCAGCGATTACTTTTTTATTAATAAAACAAACATAAAATTAAAATTCATAAACATGATATCTGCAGGCCCGAGCACAAACATCTATCTCGCTCACACTTAAGTTTAGGGAGAGTGAGAGAAGAACATGAAATTACGGGGCCTTGAACTTCACTACTTTCGGCAGCCTACCAATGGTTGGCGCCATCACTCTTCATTTAATTAGACGACCAGTTTGGCCTAGTGGGTAGTGAGCCCGCCTACGAAGCCGATGGTCCCGGGTTCAAATCCTGGTAAGGGCATTTATTCGTGTGATGAGCATGGATATTTGTTCCTGAGTCATGGGTGTTTTCTATGTATTTAAGTATTTATAAATATTTATATATTATATGTATCGTTGTCTAAGTACCCTCAACACAAGCCTTATTGAGCTTACTGTGGGACTTAGTCAATTTGTGTAATAATGTCCTATAATATTTATTTATTTAAGTTAGCCCTACAGTGACCCACCTTAAAAATAAATAAATAATAAATAAATACTCGTATTAAAGGACATTCTTATAAGATTGACTAAGTCCCACAGTAAGCTCAAAAAGGCTTGTGTTGTGGACACTCAAACAACGACATATATAATATACAAACACTTAAATACATAGAAAACACCCAAGACTCAGAAACAAATATCTGTGCTCATCACACAAACACGCCGTTACCGGGATTCGAACCCAGGATCATCGCCTTCATAAGCACTACCCACTAGGCCACTAGGCCAAACCGGTCGCATAGCTTTATTACTTTTTTCCGTGTTTAATAATTATCCTACAAGTTCTCAGCAGCCATTTGTAATTAATTTACATGCTGTTTTATTTGTTTCAGGCGTTCGTTCCTTTAATTTGTTTATTGTCGCTAGCGGCCGCTGAAGCTCCTCTCGGGTAAGTTAATTTAAGTACTGCAGTCGCCTTTAAGCAGTGTCTTACCTGCCCGCGTAGCCAACGTGCATATCGTTCACGCTCCGTGGCGAACGAAATGCAACTGTCACAGTCGCACTAATATGGAAGAGTGATAGAGAGAGATAGCTACGATACGCTACGGAGCGTGAACGATTGTAACGTTGGCTACGCGGCCTGAGCGAATAACTCGCGAACGCGAAGCAGCGCGGCGCGGCGCGGCGCGGCGCGGGTGAATTGAATCCTTTGATACCTATGGAAGAGCCTACGTGGGCGATCTCCGAATGTCGTTGGGCCGCCGCGCCGCGCCGCGTCGCATTCGCGAGTCAACGCCCACGTAAGTAGCGCTGTAAGAGCTTACCCCTCTGTTGAAAACCTCGGCCAATGGTCATATGTATTGTATTGACTGATGTTTATTTGACATGGCTATTTGTAGCCTTTGTATGTTACGTTCAAATAGCTATACATTCGACGTGTCTGTCCGCCGCATAAATCGGCAGACTGTTTTGTACAGAAAATTACAGACAAGACGTCTCCAGTTGTTAAATCTTTCAAGATTTAAGTATTTCTAGCCCCTGATGCAAAAAGGGGATGTTATAAATTTGACCACGTGTGTATTTCTGTGACACCGTAGCTTTTAAACGGGTAACCGATTTAGATGCGGTTTTTTAATGCAGTTTTTATAGCGCTACTTGGATACATTTTATAAAAATCGGTTCATTTGTTTCATTGTATAGGCGATTTTTTAAATTTTAAATTTATATGATTACCTATTTTGAGGCTCTATTGAGGCTACGTTAGTGCCCTAGAATACTTTAACTCGATGGAACAATTGTTGGTATAATTAAATGGCCTATTATAAGCCTTATTGCAAAGTCATAACGTCTACTAATGCTCAGTTAAGTGTGTTACTGTTGTATATAGGCGTACGAGTGTTTTATCGTATTGATCATAAGTAAATCATCATAATTTGCTCTCGTATTCTTGAAAAGTTGAATAAAAAAAAAACCAATCAATTAAAATATGTATTATATTGTATATGTAAAAACACACATTGACCCCCTTATTTATAAACGTCTACTAAAGTTGACAAGCCGCTAATAATCGTTTGTCCCTTTCCATCATACCAATACGTCGGAAAGGGACAAACGATTATTAGCGGCTTGTCAACTTTAGTAGACGTTTATGAATAAGGACATAAATTTTTCATGCCAAGTATTAGGTCAAGTATGTCCTATGGGATATCCATAATACATAGATGCATTGTCACTGTCAAGTTAGTGTACACAAAATCCGTTATATTATTTAAACTGACTTGGTTTACAATTCATTCCAGCGACGGTTACGCCGCGGCTCGATCAAGCCATGACCACGGCCATGGTTCCCATAACCACGGTTCCAACCTCGGCCGTTCTCTCTCCACCGAATACGGACCCCCTGGGGCCTCTAGTCGGTCCTTATCCCAAGAATATGGGGCACCAAGTGCTCGAGGCCTCAGCCAAGAGTACGGCGCGCCAAGCGCCAGGGGTCTTTCTCAAGAATACGGGGCACCTAGTGCTCGAGGTCTGTCACAGGAATATGGAGCGCCAAGTGCTAGAGGACTCTCTCAAGAGTACGGAGCTCCAAGCGCCAGGGGACTATCGCAAGAATATGGAGCTCCAAGTGCCAGGGGACTTTCGCAGGAATATGGTGCCCCTAGTTCCAGAGGACTCTCTCAAGAATATGGAGCTCCCAGCGCCAGGGGACTTTCGCAAGAGTACGGTGCCCCCAGCGCTAGAGGACTGTCTCAGGAGTATGGAGTTCCCAGTGCCCGAAGCCCTTCTGAAGAGTACGGAGCCCCTAGCGCTCGCGGCTTATCTTCTACCTACGGCGCTCCTTCCCAAGACTTCTCCCGTGGACTTTCTCAGGAATACGGAGCTCCTGGACTAAGAAACGCTCCTTCAGACTCTTACGGCGCACCTGCTTTCAGAAATACCCCTTCGGATTCTTACGGAGCTCCCCTGTCTTCTGGTCTTCAAGATTTCCGATCAGCTCCTTCTGAGGCATATGGTGCTCCGTCGGCTAGAAGTTTTGGGTCTCCTTCTCAGAAATATGGCGCTCCTGCTCGTAGCTCATTCCGTAACTCTTTGTCTCAAGAATATGGTGCTCCTTCCACCCGATCTTTCTCTGGCAGAAACTCTTTCAAATCCGCTAAAGGCCGCTCTGGTTTCTCTACCCCCTCGTCTACATACGGTGCTCCTAGTGGAAGGTCTTCTGACTCCTATCCCCAAGGGCATAAGGCTGGCTCGTTCGCAAGCGCCCGGTTGTCGGATTCCTATGGCGCGCCCGCTGCAAGGGGTCTCTCGGATACCTATGGAGCGCCCGGTGCAAGGAGCCTCTCGGATACTTATGGAGCGCCGAACAGCAGAGCTGCGGGGTTAAAGACCGGTGCTTTTGCTTCGTCTTTCGCTTCTGCCAGGTTAGTATTCTGCTACCTATATGTTAAAATTTAGGAAATCCAATAACACCTGTCTTATGTTACTCGAACTAACAGCAACATTCTTTACTCACAATCGGTGGATCTTTTATTCATTTGCGAGTTTACGAGTATTCAGTTAATACTTAACCTAGTGTACCAGTAGTACCTACAATTGACTACAGGTAGGGACCTGATGATTTCAACGCCTCTAATCACGATTGATAATCATATCATTTCTTTATATCTATATTCGCAATAAGAAAGCTTAAGGCTTCTTGACTTTGTTCTATCCTTTAATACTTACATCATCTCGTTTCAGGTCATCCCCCTCCTCCAAATACGGCGCCCCCTCCGCCTTCGATGCTATGCCCTCCGAGGAATATGGCGTTCCTGAACAGTACGACTCTCTCTCAGGCCAGGGCTACGGGTACGCCAGGGGAGCTCTTGATGAACTGTTGAACCAGGTTCGTAACATCATCAACCCTTTGAACGCCACGCCTGTCGTGTGCGGCGCGTCATTGTCAACCTTGTAGGAATGCACTTAGGTTAATAACGGGCTGTAGCCACGCGTGTCTGTTGACGCCTTGGGCGATTAAAGTGTTAAGTGATGACAATGACTGAAATAATTCCGTACCTACAAGGATTCATCAGTCAAATAAAAAGTAGGTACTAAAATAGTAAAAGCAAAATAGCAATATAATAAAATTTGTGGGTCGAATGAGTGGGATGAATTTGAAGAAAAAATTATGAACGGCTAGATTGGGGTCACTATGCCTTGGTAAAAGTTGTTAAATAGTATAGGTACATAGTGTTATTCACGATAACGCGCGAATTTGGCAAATCTAACCTTTAATGGCATGAAAATACGAACTAAAGCACGCGTCGTCGTGAATGACACGATCTATAGCATCCGATAGTCCAATGAAATCATACTTTTTAAACAAGGTTACAATCAGCATAAGATTTCGTAACGAAAACTGTTATTAGATGTTCATATAGTTCATAATTAAGGGTATACCAATGCCAATGAACAATTTATTAAAATTCAATACATAACTTACACATCTCAAGCCTATTTACTTAGGTATAACTTTATTGAGGAGTGAAATTTAATAAGAAAGTAGGACAAAAAGGACAAATACTCTTGAAGTTTGGTGTGAATTAAGTTTTGTATTAAGCTTCCCGATTTGTTATTTCAGGAGCCAGCGAACTACGACTTTGCGTACAAAGTGAACGACTTTGAATCTGGCAGCGACTTCGGACATTCGGAAACCAGGCAGGAAAACCGTGCTGAAGGCAGCTACTTCGTCGTTTTACCTGATGGCACCAAACAGGTAAGGAACTATATTATAAAGTGAACGACATCGAATCTGGTAGCAACTTTGACCACTTGGAAAAAAGACAAAAGAACCGCGCTGAAGGCAGCTACTTAGTCATCTTACCTGATGGTACCAAACAGGTAAGAAACTATAGTACAAAGCGAACATCTTCGAATCAGGCAGCGACTTTGGATACTCGGAAACAAGGCAAAAGAACCACTCTGAAGGCAGCTACTTAGTAGTTTTACCAGATGGCACCAAGCAGGTAAGAAACTACAAAGATATTAAACAACCTTGTGTCTGTCGGTGACTTCGGGCACCTAGAAATCCGAACCACCAATCCGGTAAGACACCACAAAATAATACGATCAGCCAAATGTGGCGTACACCAATTCAGTTCCGGCAACATTTCGAGTTGTTTTACTCGATACTAGCTGAGGAACTATCTCGGCTTTTCTGTTCAAAAGTAACTTATAACGCCTATCTAGGTATATGCTAGATGTATAATATAAATATAACTGTAATTTTCTGATCTTTCAATGGTAAATGGACTCATTAAAGTCCTCAATGTTGTTCCTAGGCAGAAAGCTAAAAAAGTTATTTTCAAAAGTCAATGTATTCTTAGGCCTTTTGACATAATTAATTAACTGTGCACATTTTATATTTAAACAACATTGTAATTCCTCAGGTAGTAGAATACGAGGCCGACGAGCGTGGTTTCAAGCCCCGCATCTCCGTGGAGCCAGCATCTGGCGGCTACGACGACAACGCCAATAACATCGGCCGTTCCGCTGATGGACCTTATTAATAACACAATAAGGAACATTTTACTATAACTATCCGCCCAAACTGAGAACCGAGGTCATATTACTATCTCTCTCAGTCTTACCATGACCACGTAAGCGTGAATGAGAAGTTTTACGACCCCAGTCGGCAGTTTGGTTTGCGGATAGTATAGAGGAGCAAAGTGATGACTTGGCCAGCCAATTATTTACCACGATTACGTTGCTAATTTGTAGAAGCTTATGATCTAATTGGCGTAAAGTCGCGGACATCATTCTCTTTTCCTCCAATTAAACCATAATAAGAGTAACAAAGAAAGATGTCGGCAATTAGCGAACTTCGGTGTTCGCGGTATGCCTCAGGTCACTTTGGTTCCCGATCGGAATGCGTTACCATGATTGCTCAGAATTCAGTTTAAAAAGTCCAATTCCAATTTCAAACCAGTTTAAAGGACGAGAGTCAGCGATGCCTTATAATATGTTAGACTGCAAAAATATTACAAGTTTCATTTATACCGTTTCCTAAACTGGAATTGTTAATGGGCTTTTAAAATTGGAATTGCTTTAAAGTGTTTTTGTTTGCAATTTTTGTTACGAACTTTACGAACGACTAGCGAAATACTCATTTATTTATTATTTTTATAGCAAATTGAAAAAATGTATAAAAAAAGTACCTCATAGTCTGTAAGTTGCTTGTGATGTAGTGATAATTTAGTGCAAATACATTTTTATGACGTTATTTCATACTTTTTTATTTCGTATATTAAAATTAAACCCCAAATACGATCACCTGCCTTCTTAGCATCTCTTAGTGATTGTTGAATGATAATTGATAACAAGATTTACCACTTATCTATTGATTAATAATCTTTTCGTTTCTCATGCTCTGAAAATGGGTCGTTATTATTGTAAAAAGTGTGCAGAAAATGATACATCTCTGCTCTGGAGCACTGTACTTTCTAAGTATATGACGCGATGTTCCATCTTGAAGTTCCAGTTCATATCTTCCGGCTCCATCATCAGATCAGTTCGACAGTACCATATTATTGTATTGTCATCAGAACTACATACAGCTGCCAATTTTCATGACGCTACGATCCTTGGAAGATGGCTAAATTAGTTACCTTAGATTCCATTACATATTAGTTACATACAGGTCGACCTAGTAAAAGCGTGTTAAAAATACGCGAGTTGTCTTTAAATTACTTTTCCTACTCCTCTACTGTTATCTGTCATTTATGCATTCGTTAACACGAATATAAGAACATACATAAAAGGTTTCAAGAAAAGTCTATATTGTCTATTCCTCATAACAGCACTTGTGCTTTTAATCGCTATAATGTTACTGCGATTAATGGCTACTAACCTAACAAAATCAAAACGAATACAGTTTTATACTATATGCATTGATGCCAACTTACAAAATATTCATTTGGTTGCATAGTAAAAACAATTACTTCATAAGTCAGAAACACGCATGTGACACCCGTAATATAGCAACACCCATAGACTACGAAGACCGCTTAGCGTTGTTTGTTAGTCTCCGTAGGCTACGGTGGCCAAAATCGAGAAAAAACTGTCCAAAAATTTAATTTAGCAAGTAGCAAGTACCAGGGCCTCATGAGTTACGAGAAGGTGTCGCCGACCGCCCGGGCCGCGGCGGGCCGGGCGCGTAACAAGGCATGCTCGCGCGTCTTGGCCATATACTTTTGCTTTGTTTACCTAAATTAAGATTTATTTTTGTTGACTCGTAGGAAAAGTATTGTATGCAACGTTGTATAAGTAGGTCAAGAAATGCTCGTGGCGTATTCCTTTACAATGTTCGCCTACGCCTTCGGCTCCGGCTCACATTGTAACTCACACCACTCGCCTTTTTTGACCCTTCTTATACAACTGTTGCATAATAGTACATTACGATACAAGTGCGAAAAATAGGAAATTCGAAACGAGTGGCGATAAATTAAAACACGACCGAAGGGAGTGTTTTAAATCGACACGAGTTGCGAATTACCTATTCGCACATGTATCGTACAACGTTTTACAGTACATATGGCCCTTTAAATGTTCGACACAGTAACGTAATATTCTAATTTTCGCACTAGAGCGCTAAAGTACCACCATATGTACTGTAAAATACTATTATGAACATTTTATTCTTAAAATGGTATACATGTCATCTGTTGACTAAGTAAATACCTATGCCAACAAAGTAAGTAAAGTACAGTTGACTTAGTTTACAAGGAAGTGTTAAACGTAATTGATCAATTGTGTACCTTTACTTAGTAAAAACACTAAAAACTGTACTTGTGATTGATTGATAGGGACCGTGCGCGTTGGAGGGTCTGCCATCTTGTGGTCTGTACATCATAAACATGTACATTTCGTCACGTGTTTTCTTGTGCATAGTAGGTTCTGCCATCTTGTGGGCTACATCGGAACAATAAATATCACATTTACGCCTCGCGCCAAAAATCTGACGGCTCCTGTGCTGCCTCCTACAGTTCATGCACGCTCCCTATAGGCCAATCAAATTAGATTTTTTCTATGAATTAAATCAGAGCTAGCTGGAAATCGTTTTAATACCTCGCTTCGTTCCAAAATGCGTTTCGTTCGTTCGTTCCGAATTTGCGCAATCCCAGGCGGTGTGCAATATTTTTTGCTCTTTTTATTAGTTTTTTGCTTGTAGCTCGAAAACGGTACGTTCGACGGAATTTATAAGTCTAATCGTGATGAAAATTGATAACTAATAAGGATCCTAAAATTAATTTAATATGAATTCGTAGTCAAAGTTGTAAACAATGGCCGCCATTTTGAATTTCTTTATTAGGGTTCCGTAGTCAACTAGGAACCCTTATAGTTTCGCCATGTCCGTCTGTCCGAGGCTTTGCTCCGTTATCATTAGTGCTAGAAAGATGAAATCGCATCGTTGGAAAGGTCTTTAAAAAAAGGAAAAAATAAAGAAAAGACGGTCTTTGTCTGGAAGAGATCGCTTTTTAGCGATAAGAGCGCCTGTTGTTTACCTCTTCTTTATGTGTTGTATTATTTGTACTGTTTCTGTATTGAGGTGTGCAATAAAGAGTATTTGTATTGTATTGTAAAAGCTAATAGGAGTATTCAACAAACATTTTTTGATAAAGTTATATTCGGAGATGATCGCTCCGAATGAAAAAAATAATGTCCCCCCCCTCTAACTTTTGAACCATAGGTCCAAAAAATATGAAACAATCGTGGAAGTAGAGCTTAAGAAAGACATTAAATTAAAACTATAGTGGATATGATCAGTTTAGCTGTTTTTGAGTTATCGCGAAAAGTTTCCCCTTCATAGTAAAAAGACGTACACCCACAGTTAAATGTTATTACGATATTAAATGGGTTCTTAAAGTTATTTGGCATTATTCATGTAAATAAGCTAAAATTTAATGAGATAAAAATTGCTTATTTTACTCATTCTATTTTTATTCAATATTTAATTTGACTAAAACAGTTTCATTGGCTGTATGAGTAAAGCCGTTGACTATTGGCAGTTTTAGAACGAAAGAGTAAAAATTAAAAAGTAAGAGGCAATCCCGCTAATTATATATTCATATTCGTTTATTGCACTCATGTACGATGCATTATGTCTAGGACTTATTGTTATACTTTACTTTTTCATGCTTTAATGAACCAAATCATTTTAAAATTACTGCAGTTTGTTTGTGTTTTATTCATATATAGCAATCTAAATGTTTTTGCTATGGGATATTTATATTTAGTCATGAAAAGTCTCCGATTGCAAGTAAGTCTGTTAATTAGGTACTTTAATTAGGTGCTGATTATGCAAGGTTGCCTATTTGTTTAACTCGGGTGAAAGGTACCGTTTCATCCCTTGGTTAACAATCTTTTATACTTGAAGCTCCAGTTTAGCTTATTGTGACGGAAGAGTAACTACGGAATCCTTCACTGAGCATGGCCCGACATGCATCTTGGCCGTATTTATTTATTAACTTGCAATGTACCTATGTATGTACGGATCAAATCTTGCAAGTTAAATTTGACCCACTTCCTGGTTTCCGATGAAGCTGAAAAGCATACACATGTAAGTCGGGTGACAAAGCAATATTATGGTACCATCAAGCTGATCTGATGATGGAGACAGGAGGTAGCCATAGGAACTCGATGATAAAACAAAGTAAACTAATTGCGTTTTGGGTTTTCAGAATTGTCTGGATGAGTATTAGTTGCCTGTGGAAAGAAAAGTATAGTCAACGATAAAAACTTGTATCAAAATATTGACCCACTTCCTGGTTTCCGATGAAGCTGAAAATTTGCATACTTATGTAGGTACATAAACAATAAGTGTGCCTAATAGTGTAAAATAAAATAAATAAATACATTCCTTCACACGACATCGACTTGTGAAAATTATTTTATAACAAGTCTTCGATAGCGCGTTGAAGTCTAAAACTCTACATGTTCTAGGGGCGTTTTAAATAAGTATCACTCTTAGGTTATCTTTACGTCACGCTCACACATATGTGGCTATGCTTTAGAGCGAGCGATCAACGATAAAAGGTCCTTATTTCAAGCAATCTCCTGTTCTCCACAGGTCGGATTTCTAACCAATGCTCTAGAAGATTGTAAGAAAGTTTGATAATTTTCATGGTTTTTTCTGTCTCGTCCTGAGGGTCGTGGCCTAACTAGGTGGAAGCGCTGGTGGCCTAACGGTAAGAGCGTGCGACTTGCAATACGGAGGTCGCGGGTTCAAACCCCGGCTCATACCAATGAGTTTTTCGGAACTTATGTACAAAATATCATTTGATATTCACCAGTCGCTTTTCGGTGAAGGAAAACATCGTGAGGAAACCGGACTAATCCCAATAAGGCCTAGTACTAGTAGGCCTCTGGGTTGAAAGGTCAGATGGAAGTCGTTTTCGTAAAAACTAGTGCCTACGCCAATTCTCGGGATTAGTTGCAAAGCGGACCCCAGGCTCCCATGAGCCATGGCAAAATGCCGTGACAACGCGAGGAAGAAGATTCCTGAGGGTCGTGAAGTTGGAATCTCGTCATAATCTGAATTTTAATTATTTTGTGGTGAGCGTTCCAAGCCAACTGAACATCTAGCAAACTTCACCAAGGAGGAGACTTCGGACGTTAAGGATCATGTCACTGTTCCAGGTCTGTACATATTTGAAGTGGCAAAAGTAGTTCGTAAACATCTAAATAAATTTAGAATGCGTGGTCCTAACTGCCGATGGAAATAATCCCCTCCCTAACATGCACAGACTAAAGAAGTCTGAACAATGTGTGTGGTACATAGGTCCTAGAATCTATAATCGTTTCCAGCTGGGCCGGCCATATGACCACCCCACCAGTCGGTGGGGAAGCGACCCGCGACAGCCGCCGCAGCCGTGAGGCGGTAGCGGCCCCTCATACCCCCCTGACGGGGAGTATCAACAGATCACTCACACACACTCTATAATCGTTTGCCAAATAATTTGAAGTCAGCTGAATTATCAGATAATATATTTATAAGTAAGCTTAAGCAATATTTAGTAGATAAGGCATTTTAATCATTAGAGGAATATATTAATCAGAATAATTTACGTGATTATTAAAATGGGATACTTATTATTATTATTTATTGTTGTTGATATATAAAAAATAGACATAAGATGTAAATAATTAATGTAAATTGACATGTAACGTGCGTTATGAATGAATAAATTGAAATTGGAGTTTTGGCAGAGAGTCAAGTTCCGGAGGTTCCGAGGCCGCCTCCCTGACACTGCGGGGTTGCGAACTGCAACCCAGCTATAATTGTATGTTTTTAGTTTTAAGATATATTTTATAACACAAACTTAATAACTAATCTTTATTACTTAATACTTATGCTGGTTTTAAAGTATTTATCTATGTGCTAATAGTTGCCCGGAAATAAAGATTTTCATTTCATTTTGTCAATTCAGTTTTTGTTAACCTTTTTATACAGTGTGTATTTTTGATATAACCTCAAACTTAAACTAGACGTAGGATTTAGTGCTATAAAGAATTCTGAAAGTTTTTTTAGTTTAGTCTTCACTACCAGAGCATAATTAATTTTTGCATTTTTTTCGAGCGGCAATGTATTTCCTACATCATGATCACTTGTGACAGTCGTGACGTCGCGTCATTAATGAGACGTTTTGAGTTAAAACAAAGTAGTGATACATTGCTTGCTGAATTATTTTGTATGAAAAAATAAAAGTCGTCCAAATTTTATAAAACCTATGAAAGTGTGTTAATTACAGCCTAAACTAACTGCCCTTTGATTATGTGTTAGTATCAAAAATACACGCTGTATAGTCATATAGTAACAATTAAATTCTACTTACATTTAGAAACTTTCGATTAATATATACCATGACCATCTACTGAGTTATGGCAACTCATGTACAACACAATAAGAATCTAGTGAAACTACAAAGTAACATATATGTGAAACATGAACCCTGATAGGGTGTAGAAAATTAGTTATATTTTAATATTTATTTCTAACGTGGTAAACTTACAAATAACAAGTTATATTACATACTAAATTAAACTATAAAACTTAAAACCTAAATCTAAAGATAAATAATACTAAACTTAAAATAAATTACTAAAAAATATCCCCCTGCGGCATGGTGCCGTAGATGCTGGCAGCATTTCCTCGCTGTATTGCACGACTAATTCTTTGAGCGAGGAAGCTGCTAGCTCTGCGGTCACCGGTGACCTCTGCTAACCTTTTTGATAGTTCCTTAATAAGCTTAAGGGCACTTGGACCCCATGGGCCAAGGGTCTCGACGCCAAAAGGTATCAAATTGTATTCGGCGCCGAGACCCCTATATTTGGTGATTTTTAATTTTTACCTGCCGACCTTAGCAGATGTGCCGTGGAGATGAGACGGGGCTAGGGTCTCTACACAAGTGGCGTCCCATACCAGCACCCGTCCCATCTTCCACGGAATATTTATTAATTTATTTAATTATTATTTAAAATTAAGTAGGTACTAAAGTTTTTAATAAATATTTCAAAATAACAATAACAAAAAATGGAATTAAATGAACATAACACAAAGGCAACTCTAATTATATCTATAAAGTACTAAAATAATATAAAGGATTGATGGAGATGGATACACACAGGTGACAAAGGATGCATTTTAAGCTGATTTTTTTTCTTCGCAGATTTGTCAAATGAAAATACGAGTCAAGGCACACGTCTTCGTGAATGACACGATCTATATTTATAAACGTTGGTCAAATTTAACATATCTCCGATAATCGTTTAACCCTCTCCGTCTTTTTGACATTTCTGTTTGTTAGAGAAAGACAAAAGTTATCAGAGGTTTGTAAGGGATTGCTACTTTTTATGAATAAAGGGTTAGTCTTAATAATAATTATTAATTGCGACAAACTTGGCCAACTCGTTTTGGGGATAAATGAGAATAATCCGAACTTGTATTCGTTGTTTTTTTTACAATGACCATTTTATTTTATTACTTATTACAAAACTCTTGTAGACTTACAATGACCACAAAATATTTCTGTAGATTAACATTATTGTCATGAAATAATTGAATAGGTGTACCAGTTTGGTCGAAACCGAAACTGACCAGCTACAGACAGAAGAGCCGGCATGGAAATGAACAAGCATTCATGTGTAGTCGGTTCCCTAACATAATTATCCAACCACAAACCAAACCACTCTGTAAACACAAGTATATTGTAAATATTTATAAGGCATGAAACGTGAATAAACGTTTATTTATTTATTTATTTTTTACTTTTCTATACAACTTAGTATGGCTATTGGCTACTTGGTTACTTAAGTTGGGGAACCGACCGTACAACAAACATACGAACACAACTAAACATACTTTCAAAGGTAAATACAAAATATACGGGTTAAGATTCATTCCCTATTTCCGCCTTTAACTGGTCTTTACTACGAACCTTAAGGTCGGCCTTCAAAGTCACTTGAAGGTCTAGGGAATCATGACAAGTGACGTTGTCGTGACGTTTCGTTGTCACGTGACAACGGAACAGACAACGCGACAACCAGGGTAAGGTCGCGTTACAAAACGAGGCTTAGGAAGCCGGAGCATCCTTGTGCGGCACAGCAGCGGCGGTGGAGAGGACGGAGGAAGATTATTTGGTAATAAGTTTTTTGACAAAAAAAAAATACAATTTTGTTGATTGACAAACTTTTACCGTTGACTATATTTTTCTTTTATCTGGCTACTAATACCAAATAATACTTATCGAGACAATTCTAAGTGCATATTTTAACAAACCAAAACACAATTTGATTGCGTTGTTTTATCACAGAGTCGAATGATTCAAATCTGCTCGATGGTACCATAGTATTGCATTGTCAGCCCATTTACATATATAATGAACGTGAAGTTTCAGCTCAATCGAATAATGGAAAGTGGGTCTACTTTAGCTTGCAAGATTTGACCTGAACATACATACAAACATTGTAAGTCATCATATAATCAATAAAACCTTGTAAAAAAATGGTGGGTGTCAAAAATTTAAAACACACTTTTAATTGCTTTAAATACGTATTATGTATATCTTCGAAGCGCTGGTGGCCTAGCGGTAAGAGCGTGCAATCCAGAGGTCGCTGGTTCAAATCCCGGCTCTTACCAATGAGTTTTTCGGAACTTATGTACGAAATATCATTTGATATTTACCAGTCGCTTTTCGGTGAAGGCAAACATCGTGAGGAAACCGGACTAATCCCAACAAGGCCTAGTTTACCCTTTGGGTTGGAAGGTCAGATGGCAGTCACTTTCGTAAAACCTAATGCCTACCCCAATTCTGGGGATTAGTTGTCAAGCGGACCCCAGGCTCCCATGAGCCGTAGTAAAATGCCGGGACAACGCGAGGAAGAAGAAGACGTATTATGTAGGTATATATTTATAATTTTCTTACGTTTAATTTGAATTATACTAAAAAAAAACGAAGAAAAGTTTGGTTAAAGTCATAATGTAGTTTGTCTTTTTCATAAATTACTTGACATGTTGTTAGTTAAACAATAAGAAAAAAATAAATAAACAGAGAGCTAACAAACGCTACGAAACTACTCTTAAATAATTAATGCAAAACATGGTACCTAGAAGGCACTTTACGAGCCCGTGCATTATGCTACAGTCAAACTACATCCAACTACTTCAGGTACCAAAACTACGACTATAATAATTACTCTGTATGTACAATCCGCGGCACGGAAGTAAAACCCGAAAGAAGATTTCAATTATTAAAATATACCTGAAATTTAAATTAGTTAAATACCTACCTATTGAAATTTTATAAGTCAAAAATGTTGATAAGGCCTTAACACTTTTTACTCAAGTGTGCCTGCGCAATAACGGCCAAAGTGGGTTTTACTACTTTTACTTACGTGACTATACAAAAATACCCGTCTAAGAAGTGTAACGTTCTTACGGTAGATGTCGCTAGGGTCCCCTAGATCCATATGGTGGAAAATTTTACCAATATGACTTGGAACTCCGGTAGCCGTCTAAGAAGTGTAACGTTCTTACGGTAGATGTCGCTAGGGTCCCCTAGACCCTTATGGTGGAAAATTTTTCTGCCTATGGATGAGGTCTTGTTGGCTCAGATGGCAGAGCGCTGGAGTATCGATCCAGATGCCGTGAGTTCAAGTCTCACCCAAGACAGTAATATTTCCACTTTTAAATTTATTCTAATATTTTTCTTGTTTACTTTGATACACTTGGCTTTGATACACACCAAAGCCAAAGTTAGTTAATAATTATTTACGATACAAGTGCAGAAACTGAAACCGAAGGGACTGTTTTAAATCGACACGAGTTGTGAATTACCTTATCGTACAACGTTTTACACTACATATAGCTCTAAAGTTTCGACATATGCACGGAAAGTGCTCATTCCCGCACGCGTCCGTGAAAGTAGCACCATATGTTCTGTAAAATTATTATCAACATGAGTAACACAATCTTTGTCAACGTATTTTTGGGCCGCCTTGTATACATGGTCACGACTCCATTGATTTCTCTGCGCCTCTAATCCGCTATACCTTGAGAGTTCTTTTCTTATCTAATCACCTGTAATTTTTTAACCCCTACCTCTACACTCCTACATACCCTATGGACCTTCAGACAGTGTAATAAGATCTATTTTATCGTGGCAAATGTAACATGTCAGTCTTCACACTCCTACAGTCGCCATCAGATATATCGGAGCGGGCAAGTTGCTCACAAATATCTGAACACGCTTCTATTGTCAAGGCGCTAGAGTGCGTGTTTAGATATTTTTGAGTACCTCGCCGCTACGATATATCTGATGGCGACTGTACATACCTTATCGAGAAACTTTAGACATTGCAATAAGAATTATTTTAGCGTGACAAATAACATGTTTTGTAAGGGAAGAGCTTTGTATAAAAGCTTGGAAGATGGTGACATTAGCACATTCGTTGTGACATCTGTGTTCTGGGACACTTCAGCTAACATGAAGGTAGTGTGATAGTCATATTTTGGTACCTATATTAAATATAATATTTATAATAAATATTAAAGTTAATTTTTATAATTTCAAAAATATAAAAAGTGAGTAAAAATCTAAATGAGTAACGGAAATTATTATTAACCTGAAATAAAATAAAACTACGAATTTGTTTATGTATTAACATTTTTTTGGTTAAAAAACAACTTACGATGAAATCTGCCCGAAATCTATGCATATTTGGAGTTATTCTTTTGTTTGTAAGGGTTATTAAATTTATTTACTTAATCATATTATTTTCATTCACATAAAACTTGGAGGATTTAGCAACTGGAGACGCGTTGTCTGTAGTTTTCTGTACAAAACAGGGTGCCGATTTTTGCGGGGGCGGGGCACGTCAAATGTATGGCTATTTATACGTAACATACAAATAGCCATGTCAGATAAACGTCAGTCCATGCAATACATATGACCATTGGCCGAGATTTTCGACAGAAGCGACTCCAGTTGTTAATAAATCCTTCAAGACCTAAGACAACAATGTTTTACTTTTTTTACATTTTTTTTGACAGAATATTATTCATTCAATGAAGAAAATTCAATATGTTATGAGTTATGAATAATAAGATTTTATATGCTGTGCCCTTGCAGGGTCCATGTGAGACATTGTATATCATATTGTATAACACCTATACTGTACCATGGTTGCAATAAAGAATGATATGATATGAATGAAAAAATACGTTTATCATATTTGTTCCAGACTATTATTGCAACAGCTGTTCTGGTGGCCATCACCTTGGCTGAACCCCCTCCGTCTAATAGGTAATGGATATTCAATATTTAAAATGTTCACATGCAAGGAAAGCTAATCAAATGTAAAATGCCTCTTTATGATATGTGCGAGGATGTGTAGCGAGGAATGTGTTTGAATAAACGAGGATAAGCAACCGAAGTGATTCTATTAAGTACTTAACAAACACTTCCCTCTCTATCCTCGTCTCTGGTAGAAGCGCAGCTTAATGCTACAATAATGTTTCTTTAAGAGTCAGTAGCAGAAATAGTTTCAAGCATTTTTTGACATCAAGAGTTTTCTATTGCCGTGTTTCTTGCCGGTCCCATATTGGGATACCCTCTTATAATTTAGGAGGGATTCAAATCTTCTCGGGCCAGAGGTGTAGAGTTAGAGCCGGCGTAGCTTTATTTGACGTTCATTAAGCGTATTGCAATATGCCTACTTGAAAATAAATCTTTATCTAGGATATAAAAAAAAGTAAATTTTGTATTGTTTCAGCTATCTCCCTCCCGCTGCAGGCCGAAGTGGCGGCTACCCTAGTGGTGGTCCTCAGGGTTCCGGCGTCATAGCGGCCAGGAGCGGCCTGGACCATGGTTTAGACCATCACGACCATGGGCATGCGGCGCAGGGCAATGGATTTGCTAGGTAATTCATCAATTGGGTCCTTATGGCTTGTACCTTAGGGCTAGCTCGTTCTTCGGTCAATGAATCGGCATAGTGATCCAAAAGACGAACGCAGCTAGTCCTACGGCTTAATAAAAACATATATTTTTAGGTAGTTAGATTTATTTTTATAGGTTAGGTTACATTTTATTCTTACTATGTTATTAAGCAGGTATGTTTTCGGTTTTAGTAAAATACCCTAATCTATCCATTGTTAACACATAAATATTTTTACCGGGATTTGTACCTTGGACCATCAGCTCCATAGGCAAAGTCACTATCAAGTGGACTAGCCCAAACAACTATACATTCATTGAAATTTTACTGGTAATCCTAGTCTAGTCGGTAGTGACACTACTACGAAGCTGAAGGCCTTCATCACGAATATTTGTTCCTGTGGATGTTTCTATGTACCTATTTAAGTATGTAGTATGTATATTACCGATTGCTCACCTAGTCCCCATAGTAAAAGCTTTGCTTAGTTTGGGGCTACCTTAATTCGTCGTTCAAAATACCTTTGACCCTCTTTTCCTTATTTAGCACTGAGGAGGTTTGAACTCACGACCTTCCCTGTTTTCTGTTGATTTAAGGGCAAAATTGTAGGAGTGGACTTAATGGTATTTATTTTATAGGAGTGGACTTAATGGTCTCAGTGGTGGTCACGGCTCCCACGGCCACGGACAACAGGCCAGGTTCGGCCAGGAACAACAAGGGTATGACCACAATGCTGCCGCTTTTGGAAGGAACGCCCTTGAAGAGAGCGCGGTAAGTACAACTTTCAATATATTTTAAATGTATCATGCTCCAATTAGAGTAAAAATCATTTAAAATCAGGTGGAGTAAAGGATAACTAACACTAGAATGGCCCGGGTCCGGGCCGAGGCTTCAAACTCCTCGTTTTCTATGATGGGTAATAAGTGGTCACGTGATGCTTTTTGTAGAAAACTTTAGTTTCGGACGGCTCGGTCCAGAGGGCCTACCGCGAACCACGTTGCTGCCTCCCTGTTACGCTTACGTACAAATTTACAAGTACGACAGAGAGGCCACACGTCTAACGTCGTTCGCGGTAGGCCTGCAGAGCTGAACACTGGGACAACATTAATATTTTCATGGAATTATTCATATTCTCTGGACAAAATAAATTAATAGGTATTAAATATGAGAGCCTCGGTAGAGAGTACCATTTTGTACCATTTGGCGTTGAAACTCTAGGTCCATGGGGTCCCAGCGCGCACAAGTTTTTTGGAGAAATCGCGAAATGTCTGGTTGACGTAACTGGTGACCGAAGAGCTGGCGGCTTCCTCACACAACGTATCAGTATTGCGATACAACGAGGAAATGCCGCCAGCATCCTTGATACAATGCCTTAAGGGCCTATTTTAGATATAAGCTAGTTATAGTAATCATCTGTATATATCCATTATGTATAATATTGTTATTGTCAATAAATAGATTACGTCATAGGTATGCTCATCTCACCTCACATGACAAGCAGTTAGGTGCTGTTCAGGTGTAGGTTTTTTTTTCGGGTTGGATTTTAACATGTCGATTTGAAAAACTGAATCACTTTTCAACAGTTACGCTACTATTCTTATCTAGTTGAACATACTCCGTCCCCATTTTAAAACGCATCATTTTCATTCCATTCCAATTAAAATCATGCTTCAACTAATGAAGGTCCCTCATAGACTAAGCTGGAGGGTTCCTTTCCACTGAGATAGAGTTGAGCGAAGATAGGAGGAGACGTGCTGGAAACAAACAATAGCATTGTGGTACGATTCGAACTTAAAGATACGTCAAAAATTTCCTAAAGATACGATATGGATTGGATATGTCAGTGTCTTAAGTGACGTAACTTCAAACGTCATTTTTGACACTAATCCATATCGCATCTATCTGACAACATACCAAAAACAACCAACGTAATTTAGTCGAGTTATTTGTTACCCCTCCCGCATTTCATCTCCATATTATTATACCTCTATGGTTCATATAATATCCATGAGCCTGCCTAGCGCTACCAGAGAGATTAGGAAATATTCTTTAAAGCTGAAAGCTGGTCACTTTTGCAACAGTTCTGCCATAAGAGATTGTCGTCCTTTCACTACCGTCCATAATCGTATCTTTAGAAAATTTTGACGTATCTTCTGACGTTCGAATCGGGCCGTTGTAATCCACATCTCTTCTCTGCTCCGCTGGATTACGACCAATGCTTTTGATTGATTCCCGTACGTTTTCTCTCATCTCCGCCTTAATGAAAATGCAGCCTTACGGTAGGTAGATCATAAAGCTTAATAGGTAGTCTATGTGGGGTCTAACAGAATAAGTATAAGTACTGAATTACTGATAAAACAAACAACCAAAGACTAGTAAACAATCACTAAGTCCCAGCACCATAAAACATTTACGGGACTTGAATTTTTTTGAATCTTATAATTTGGAGAAATCCTCGTAACTTGCTAGTCTGTGGTCATGAGTACTTATGCTTAATTCTGTGCAGGAGCCGGCCAACTACAACTTCGGGTATATGGTGAATGATTTCGAGGAGGGCACGGATTTCGGGCACCACGAGGAGAGGCAGGACGAGAGGGCTGAGGGGGAGTACCATGTTGTGCTGCCTGATGGCAGGAAACAGGTAAAGGGTGAACGTAACTTACAGGTGTAATGACTACTGCATTGGATATCTTTGATTACCTTTTAACTTCTAAGAAACTAAGACAAGTGGTTTTTAAATTAGGCGAAAGGTTTATAAATACAACCGTCTGGTCATATTGTTTCATCCATTATTCGAGCTGCATCTTACCATACACATTTCTCATCGTAATTGTTAAGTTCGACTGGTGGGCCTACATTAGACTGGATCACTGGATTAACAAATTGGTGCTTAACCCGATACATTTGAAGTCTTTAATTCTAATGGCCTCTCAAAACGTCATCGATAACTGCCTGCGCTTCGCAATACATTGCGGTATTTAATCGATCAATTGGATTTGTTGCTGGTACTTAAATCGCATGCCATTGGTTGCAAAGTCTGTAGAAGCCTTAAAGTAGAAATTATCTCTTTCAGCAGTAATACTTGTATTTTCTTACTTCACTGTTATGAAGGACTTTAATCACGAATTTCTTTTTTTACAGACTGTAAGCTATGAAGCCGATGAGCGTGGCTTTAAACCCCACATTTCGTACGAAGACACCGACGCGTCCGCTCGCTCCGGTGGTTACGACTCGAATGCCAACAACGCGCGCAGCGGCCATGACAGTTTCGGCAATGGCGGCCATGGTAACCATGGCAACGCCCGCTCCAACGGCTACTGACTCAATTCAAGCCTTATTGTTATAACATTAGGTCTCATTTTGCTTTGTAAAATGGCTTAGTTTGAATTTATATATAAGTGCAAATGTGAAAATACAAAAATATTATTCTATTTGATTTATTGTATTGGTGGCACGAGCTAGCTGTTTTTGTGAATAGGTAAATATAATGTTATTTTTTCACTAAACTAATTTGGTTTAACTCTATCGGCCTGAATCCTGACATTCTTGACAAATTTATTAATATGCGTCATTTGCTTTTATGGCGCATGGCACACTGCATCCGATTCCCACGTCGCTCCGATGTTCGAGTGAGACAATGCTATGCGCGTATTATAGCGACATCCCCTTCGCATGTCGGAGCGACGTGTGAATCGGATGCAGTGTGCCTTGCGCCTATAAAAGCCGAGAGTCCTTTATAAAACATTTAGCGAGTCCTGAATTTTATATCGTTTCAATCAAACAATAGTTATTTATTACACAAGGGGCAAAGTTGTTGTTTAACCGCTCTTTTAGGAAAAAATGAGTTTTAGCCGATATAACAAAACACGTGCTCATTATTTTGTGCTGCTTTCAAACATATACTCAAACCAGCCATTAACTAGCAAGTTGCTTGAGCATCACTTTCTATAGGAGTTAGAAGATTTAGTAATTTTTTAGTACTTTGGAGGAAAATTTCTCCTAATAGGTTGAGTTTGGGCAGCTAAAAAAAAATACGTGTCTGTTATTTTAGACTACTCTATAACATATATAAATATAAATCAAATCGGAACCGGACAGTTGGGTACCTTTCCTTGTAAGCCCTACAGCGGTGGCAGCATGGTTCAATTTTTATCACTTGTCACTATGCCCGTCACATTCGCACTTACATACTTGTTACTACATGACAGGCATGGTGATAAATGATTAAGACCATCATCTAACCCTACAGGTTTAGTTTATAATAATTTAGGGTCATCGTTTAACGAGACGCCATAGAAGTGTAATGTTTTTTTTTTGTTGTGTTTTTTTTTAAACTCTCTACTTAGAGTTATTTTGCATCTCAAATAAAAATGCAAAAAAACTCTAAGTATAGTAAACACTCCTATAATGCAACAGGCACCAGTAATGGGATGGTACAGACAAATCCTGTAAAACAAGTATTTTAAACGCTGACAACATTTTACCATAAACAAGAGCCAAAGAGCTGATTAAGTTTAATTTTTCATGGATATTTGATAGGTTGAAAATTAATGACGCCATACATCCCATGACTGGAGCAAAAAAACAGAGTTTTAATTGTTTAATAATATTGATACCACTGCATTTGGTATTACTTGGCTGCACAGCTTTTATTAAATATATAAAAACCATAGAGGACGAATTGGACATTCAACTTTTAAAGCAGAAAGCGGTAGAAATTTTACAGGTGTCGGTGAAATGTCAAAAATACTCCAAAATTTTTCTTAAAATATCCCATGATTGGTGCCGTTAGGCGTTAACATAGACAGTTTCATCAAAAACACCACTAAAATCATAACACTATCTCTAATAAAAATAAGAAGTTTTAAGCCTAATTTGAATGCTCAAACTATTAATGATAATAAAAGCAGATTGATCTCAAACAAACCGCGCTTGTGCGTAAAATGATCAAATATTGATTCACACGACTGTCTGTTCGTCATCGCCATTTATTTGTTTAGGAACTTTAAGAATTTGGTGCGAAAATGGGTCAGAATATTTTCTGACGACTTCGCTTGTGTGGTATTCGGTCATTATTTATCCCACCCTCTGGTCGTGGATTTTCAAAAATTGTCTAGCTTATGTTCAATTTTTCATTTCCAGAAAAGAGCTTATGTGTATTATCTAAAAAAACTTATTATTTCGCCTAAGAAACTGGCTAGCTGGGCGCCTCTACAGTTACGAGAAATTCTTATTGAATCAATTATAAATTTTAATTATTATTAACTAAACTAAGTAAATACTTTAATGCTGACATTTAACTGTAATAATTACTTATTGTTACCATAATGTGTACTAATATAAATTTTACTGATTATTTTTAATGTTATTATCTGGGCCCGTACGTATGCCTTTGACGGAAAAATGACGTCACGGTACATATCTTTTCAATTAGTTTTTTCGCAATAATTAATCATTTGTCAACCTCTTTAGTTAACTGTATAAATACTTGACAATCAGTACAGAAACTTTCATCTTACTGTCACGCAACAAAATTTATAGCAGTATTTTTTACGCGTCAATATGTTAGCTATCAAATTTTGTAGTGGTATAAAAAACTGCCTGTATGTGAAATTACGTCATTTTTATGTCAACGGCATGAAATGTACGGGCCCTGGTTACTTATATTTCCATTCTTTGACGTGTAAACTGGCTTTACAAATAAACAAGTAAGTATTGCATACCCAATTGAATCAATGTCGGATTAGGTATTACTTTAGCTTGTTTGTTATGACGCATGTACAGTCAGCTTCAATAGTAGCGGATGAAACAACGCACCAAAGTATCTGCCATCGAGGAATAAATAAATAAATATTATTGGCACATTCTTACACAAATTCACTAAGTCCCGCGGTAAGCCAAGAACGGGTGAGTACTCAGACGACGATATATATAATATACAAATACTTAAATACATAGAAAACATCCATGACTCAGGAACAAATATCTGTGCTCATCACATAAATAAATGCCCTTACCGGCATTCGAACCCAGGACCATCGGCTTCATAGGCAGGGTCACTACCCACTAGGCCAGACAGGTCGTTAATGACTTACAATTAGGTACAGTTATTTAATATTTACCTATACAGCTCACGTTCTTAATATTTGTGTCAGACTGAGACAGATATTATAGAGAATGTTCTACATCCTTCTTCATAGCGTTTGTCCCGGCTTATTGCCACGGCTCATGGGAGCCCGTGGTCCGCTTGGCAACTAATCCCGAGAATTGGCGAAGGCTGCGACTGCCATCTGACCTTTCAACCCAGAGGGGAAACTAGGACTTATTGGGATTAGTCATATATTGTAGTTAGTGGTAAATATCAAATGAAATATCGTAAAAAAGTTCCAAATAACTCATTGTTACGAGCAGGGGTTCGAAAATTTGAACACGCGACCTCCGCATTGAAACGCTTCATCTTCATACTGAGACTTCAGTATACAATATATTTAAGTTATTAGAGAATAGTAGATAATTTTGACGCGTAACCTGATCCACTACGTTTAATGCTAAATATATGGGAGACCGAGCTTTGCTCGGAAAACACATGAATACTCAAAAATGCGCGTTTTTCCAGGGATAAAACCTAGCTAGGTCAATTTTTCACCTCCGATAACCCCCGAGTAGCTAATTTCATCGAAATCGTTAGAGCCGTTTCCGAGATCCCCGAAATATATAAACATATATTACAAAAATTGCTCGTTTAAAGGTATAAGATTGTACATAATTAGTATAATTGATGCGTCTTCAGGGTTTTCTTTACATCGGGCATTATAATAATATGAGCCCTTTTGATATACAAAATACAAGCCTAAAAATACTCAATTAAACCAATGAGATCAAGAGCTTTAATGAGAAAATCATTACGCATTTACCTTGGTATCATCAAACTACATAAACTATACCAGAATAAACAAACACGTAAAATACATCTCAATCAATACATAGCGAGGCTCAAGATAAATTTGACAAGTTTTCCTACTAAGTAAAGTGTCCAGGTAAACTAAGCTAGTAAAGTCAGAGATTATATGAACTTATAGCTCAAGATATACTGGTAGTTCAAATGGTATACAATCTCCAAAATAGATGGACCGCGATTACCTTGATGATTGTTGTCGTGTAAAGATCATGTTATAAAAGTCAATGCTGAGCGATTTTTCGCATTAATAATTGCATAATCAGATCAAACACTAATTAAATATTTTCAAATATTTGTTGAGTATAGCCTTGTGTTTTTTTGGGGAATAATGAGTATAAAACGATGAGGTTTCGGTGAACAGGCATCATTTGGTGTTCCTTGATCTCAAGCGTATCAATAGCAATATGAAGGTACGTTTATTCAATTATTATGGTGTTTGTGATATTTTTTTTAAATGAAATAATTAAGCTCCATGTTGTGCTTCATTGATTTGTGATAGGTATTTGTTTTTGATAAAGACCTACTGGACACAGAACTCGTTTTAAATAACTAGTATACGTTATAAAGTTTAAGACTTATATCTCTCTGTTTGGCCCAAATGCTATTTAAAATTTCATAAAATTTGGGTAAAACAAAAGCTTTGTCTATTCATTACTCCACAATCTCTCTGATTTGCCTGAAGGTTGATTGGTAGAGAATACCTCATGGTATTAAGACCCCATTTTTTACTTTAAGGTTTTCTTTTGTGCAATAAAGGTTAAATAAATAAACAAATTACTTATCGAGGCAAATCTATAAAATTAGTGCATTTGGTCTATTATATATTTAAAACAAACATCGCATAATTTGCATGCAGGTTAAAAATTAAATGTCAATGTATTTTTCCCAGGTCCTTGCTCTAGTAATCTTAGCGGTGGCATCCGTATCCAGTTCAGGGTCTGGACCTTACCTTCCAAGTGGCTGGAGACCCCAGGGTCCTGCCTTTTACTTGCCTTCAGAGGTTCAGGTGATACATTCATAATAATTCATATTATCTAATCTTCGATAATATTTCATTAACTATTGTTCCATTTCCCGATGATTATAATTATAATAATTATACACTACAACTTGTAGATAACGACAAGGTATTAAAATTTCTTTTATTTTATATATTAACAATTTATTAACTGTATTCGTTAACAATTACATTCCTCTCTAAGCATCAAGAGAATGAGAAGTATTAACTTGTTTAAATATCAATAAAAAATCGCGCAGCTTCGATTAAGTACGAGTATATCCACATTCACCGTGAATATTAATGAAAAATGAAAAATGAGCACACAAATAACAATATTTCAAACAAGCATTAATCTCACTTAATTTCTACATCACATGACTTACAGAAACCAGCAGATAACCCTCTACAAGACGTGATCCTTAACGATTCCGACGCTTCAGGCTCAGATGCCCTCCGAGAATACGGTCCTCCTAAAGTAGTCGAAGTCTCCCAAGACCTGACCCGCCAGGCCCTCCCAGAGACCGTGACCGAGCAGGCCTTTATTGTTATTGAGGCTAAGTTTGCTGAAGAGGTCAATGGAGATGAAAAAGAAGTCGGCGAGGTTAGAGCCGTTGAAGAAGTTACGGAAGTTATTGAAGCTGTTGTAGATGCCATTGAAGGTAATTTTAATGTTGATTTTGTTGCTGTTTATAAAAGTGATGATTATTATATTATTAATAGTGAAATGCTTTTAGTGAAGCTAAAAATGTCGACAATGATAACATTATAGAGCAACCGGAATTTCATTTTAAGAATAATACGTTAACAATGTGTATTGTTCGTTTTAAGCTGCTTTCAGTTATAAAAACAAAAAGTATTCCGAAATATTGGGCTTGATCATATTTTTTTTTTAATATTTTAGTAACTACAGAGCAAAAAGCCGTTGAAAAAGCAGTAACTGAAATTAATGAAGAAAAAACCACGGAAGCTGTACAAGATGTACCTCAAGGTCGATCTATTGATGTCCAACCTATTGAAGAAAAAGTAGAAATCCAAGAAGCGACGACTGAAAAAGTAGAAACAACCACTGCTGAGGTTGCCGAAGTAAAAACAGTTGAAGTGGATAGTAATGTTGAATCTTCACAAGTTGAGCAAGTTAGCCAAGTTCAGGAAGTTCAGGAGGTCAGTCAAGCTGAGGTCAGAACAGTTGAAGGAGTGCAAAATGTTGTTGAGGCGCTTACTAATTTGGAGAAGGAAATTAAAGCACAACAGGTATGCATTTTTAGCATTCGTGAAATAATCCTCAATGACATTTAAAATTGATGTGGATTAGAATAGCTACTTAGACCACAGAAGAATATCGTTGCAGAATTTGTAATATATGTACTTAGAGTACAATCTACTCTATTCAGTATATCAGTAGATTAAGATTGCTTATCGTCGTTTAAGCTGCCAATATTATTGTATTGTATTAAATGTGATTGAAATTTAATGTTTTTGCAGGTTCAAACCAACGAGGAAACAGTAGATTTGAAATCTGTGCAAGCTTTAGGGTAAGTTTAACGCAACTCTTCCTAGTTTTTAATATTCTTGCATAGATAGGTACCTACATATATCTATTCTATTGTAACGTTTATCAGAATTGCTAGACTGCATAGTGCCATATTTACTAGTATTAGGAAACAAATTACATAAATAATTTGGAAGAAAACACTTAAGTCACTTTTTCCATGAAAACTGTTTTAACCTAATTGCTAGGACTTGCTTTCGTCCCGAGATTTTGGATTGGATTTCTAAAATAGATTCAATTTCAAGTGTCTTAAAGCATATTTCCATTGATTAATTTTGATAATTGTATTAAAACCCTATACATTTGGTATTTCAGCTCCGTGGAACAAGTTCCTGAAGGTTTCCTGGAATATGGACCCCCTGGCTTCAGGGAGTACGGACCCCCTCAAGCTGGTGATCTCGTCAGGAATGGAGCTCTTGTACAGGTAACTTTATTTTTTTATCCGATCAAAAATCGTTAAACTGCTTGCATACGAGTACCTGTCTCTTGATTATCCCATACTGGATTTCACTTGAACTTGAAAAAAAAATCTGGTTATTAAACTAAGTACTATCAAAATTTTATCCAAATCAGTCTTGCAATTATACAAACTATCACATTTATAATATCTGTAGTATATTGTAATAGTTAATAAAGAATATTTAAAAACTATATTAATAAAAAAAAACTTGTAAGGATGTCGCCGTCGACGGATACGTTAGCGATCATCAAGATCACTAACTGCTTTTAAATAAATAAATAAAGTTAAAATGCTGTCTATTAAGGCATAAACCCCATACATTCCAAATTAAAAATTAAAGTTACAAATAATTGTTAATGAATTAATACAGTTGTTTTTTAAATACAGCTTAAAATTGACTGTCTTATTTGTACAGGAACAGACAGAAGAGGAACAGAAAATTGAGAGCAACGAGACGAGGAGGCGAAGATTCTCTCCTAAATTAAGGTACCTGTACTTAGACACTTTTACATACTTAGGTACACCGTTACACCTGAAGTACAGTGAGAATGGCCAGAGTGTTTAAAAATATCTAAAAATGCCTTGCATGCGCGCCTTAACGTCTTAATAAATAAATAATAAATAAATAAATATTATAGGACATTATTACACAAATTGACAAGTCCCACAGTAAGCTCAATAAGGCTTGTGTTGAGGGTACTTAGTCAACGATATATATAATATATAAATATTCATAAATACTTAAATACATAGAAAACACCCATGACTCAGGAACAAACATCCATGCTCATCACACGAATATATGGCCTTACCAGGATTTGAACCCGGGACCATCAGCTTCGTAGGCAGGGTCACTACCCACTAGGCCAAACCGGTCGTCAAACGTCTTAATACTATTATCAAAGCTGTTAAAGTGCATGTTTAGATATTTTCGAACACATTGGCCGCTTCGATGCCTCGAATTATCTGATAGCGACTGTAGGTATAATCAAAAGATTTAATGTGTGACCCATTTCGTACCTTGTCACAGTAACAAGTCGCTAGAGACCTCATACTATTGTCTCTGTGACAAGGTACCAAATGGGTCACAAATTAATCTTTTGACTGTACTACTTTGCTACTGAAAAAAAGTGAGGGAGAGAGAGAAGAGTTGTAATTTTTAGGAACACATTAACTTGTTTTGATATTAAGACAAAAAATTGTGTCACGTCACCAAATTTCATTATTTCATGCCATTTTGAGTCTTGCTTGCTCAGGACTCAAAATCAGTAAGTACTACCATATCAAATAATGTAAGCGCTTTTTAGTTTTCGACGATGTCAATCTGTTTTAAATTATCCATTTTATTTTTAAATATCCTCATTTTTGTTTTTTCAGGTTCCGAAGAAATGGTAACTACACTCGCAAAAACTAGGAACCCTTAAGACTTTTGACATTTTGGCAGAGCTAACCGATTAAGCGACAGAGGCATAATTTTCGTGATTATAGTATATTGTATGTTATCAGTACCTATTGCAATTATAATGTAGAAAGATGTTAATTATGTATTTTAAATAAAAATATTGAGACATACGTATGTATCCTTTTTTTATTCGACTTTAAAAGAGCAGGTTCTTGATCCGTCGGGTTTTTTTACCTTTTACAGAAATTACTTAAAGCAAAAATATTACTTTGCTAATCCCCGAAAAGATAACGTGTTATTTAGTCAATCAGTGTTTTACCGTTATAGCGGTATACGTACCTACTTGCGTATTTTTACATGAAATTAATGTTCCACCGGAAAAATAAATACGCAAATAAATATAACAACCCGCAACCAAAAGTACAAAACTCGACACGTTACACATGACACGTTTGGGGTAATATTTAATTGCATATTTATTTTTGCGGTGGGGGCTGGGAAAATGTACTGCATGTAAAAATACTGATTGACTAGCACGTTATCTTTTCGCGGATTTCAAAGTAGGTAATACTTTTTTCTTTAATAAACAAGTATTTATTTACAATAACAATATACATAATGGATATATATAGATGATTACTATGACTAGCTTATATCTAAAATAGGCCCTTGAGGCATTGTACCAAGGATGCTGGCGGCATTTCCTCGTTGTATCGCAATACTGATACGTTGTGCGAGGAAGCCGCCAGCTCTTCGGTCACCAGTTACGTCAACCAGACGTTTCGCGATTTCTCCAAAAAACTTGTGTGCGCTGGGACCCCATGGACCTAGAGTTTCAACGCCACAACGTTTTGCTTTAATTAGTATGGATTTCCACAAAGTCGCTCTGGTAAAAGGATAAACGCCTATTTATCCTTTTACCAGAGTTAAATATTCTACTTTTGATTTCAAATCGGTACGTGAAACCAAATGATGAAAGAAAAAATAGCCAAAATTGTAATAAAAGTAATCAGTAATATATCTACGGCTGGTACTGACTTTTTAAATTTTGAAGAAAAGCGACCTAGTCGTAGGTCGATAACGGGGAGTTTGCGGCGGTATTATATTATAGGATTATACCATTTGTACAGATTGTCCTCGTCAAATTATTTCCAAAGATGCAAATGAATTTCCAGTCATGAATTTTTCCTCCTTCCTTGTTTGATACCCTTATATGTTATTACCACCTATTGAACAAATTAGGCACTAGGTACTTGGTTAGGACACCTGTGTTAAAGTGACATCATGCTTATCATCGGGCCGTATGCTTGCTTGCCACCGCCGTGGTATAAAAAAAAATGCATTTCTGACGCCAAAAGAAGGTAAAATGTTATATGAGTTTAGGTGAATTTCGCCAAAATATTATATTTTTTGTTCAATTTTTTTTGGTATTTTAAATGTTATTTGTAAACCTGTCCCTTAAAATGAATTTTTAATTATTATTTTTCGTAAAAACTAGTATTTGCAAAGTATTATTTGTCACTTTTTAGGGTTCCGTAGTCAACTAGGAACCCTTATAGTTTTGCCATGTCCGTCTGTCGGTCTGTCTGTCTGTCTGTTCGAGGCTTTGCTCCGTGGTCGTTAGTGCTAGAAAGCTGAAATTTGGCATGGATATATAAATCAATAAAGCCGACAAAGTCGTAGAATAAAATCTAAATTTTTTTAGGGTACATCCCCTACTCGTAAAGTGGGGGTGAATATTTTTTTTGCTTCAACCCTACAGTGTGGGATATCGTTTGAAAGGTCTTTCAAAACTAATACGGGCCTTCAACAAACATTTACATATACTTTAAGCTCCAGTTTGGTTTATTATGAAGGAAAAGTAACTACGGAACCCTACTCTGAGCATGGCCCGATATGCTCTTGGCCGATTTTTACATCTATCAATGCATCCCATAGTTGCAACATCGCCTTCGAAAACGCATTTAGTACTAACAAGTAACAATAAAAATGTTTTTTTTAATTGGCATTAACTCTGAAGCTAGGCGAATTCCAGAAAAGTTAATAGGACATTTAAGTTTTTAAATATGATCTTCTTCCTCGCGTTGTGCCGGCATTTTGCCACGGCTCATGGGAGCCTGGGGTCGGCTTGACAACTAATCCCAAGATTAGGCGTAGGCACTAATTTTTACGAAAGCGACTGCCATCTGCCCTTCCAACCCAGAGGGTAAACTAGGCCTTGTTGGGATTAGTTCGGTTTCCTCACGATGTTTTCCTTCACCGAAAAGCGGCTGGTAAATATCAAATGATATTTCGTACATAAGTTCCGAAAAACTCATTGGTACGAGCCGGGGTTTGAACCCGCGACCTCCGGATTGCAAGTCGCACGCTCTTACCGCTAGGCCACCAGCGCTTCAGTTTTTAAATATGATCATGAAACAATATTCAAATATTTCGGGATCCACAATATATCAGTTTTTGTACAAATGTTTGATGTTCTATTTAGAGTAAAACGTATAGATAAGCGACAGAGGTGGATTGCGTGGGGTTGCTGATGTCATTGTTGACCGGGCAAGCTATCGAATTAGGATGCGACATAATCATCACCAGTAGGGCTAATATGGTCGACTTTTTATCATTTGTCACCATGCCTGTCACGTTCTAACAAGTATGTAAGTGCGAAAGTGACGCATGACATGACAGGTGATAAAAATGCGACCACGATACCGCTGCAGATTCAGTCTAGTGACTCCACTTGCACTTCCGACTAATAATCGTTGTTTACGGCGCCGGCGGCAACGCAGCTCTTATTTTTAACCGACTTCAAGATTTCAAAGGTATCAATTCGGTTGTATGTTTTTTTTTTAATGTTTGTTACTCCATAACTCCGTCATTTCTGAACCGATTTTGAAAATTATTTTTTTGTTTGAATTGATATATATACAGATTGGTCCCGTTTTTGTGAAAACTCAGTTCTGATGATGGAATCTATGAGGAATCGAGGGAACTCTTCAAATGTGAAAGGCATACAAATAGAGATTTTTGTATTTTATGTAACAAATCAAGCATTTACATTTAAAAAAGTGACATTTGATGAAGTGGAACTGCTGATGATGATCAGACTGGAACTCTTCAACGACGCATAGTACACGTTTGGCGATTTCTCCTCTTCGCTGTGTTTGTTAAGTAAATTAAATTTTCAAAACAATTTTTTATCAAGTTCGAGTTCTGACGATGGGGTCCATGAGAAATCAAGGTAACTCTTCAAATATGAAAGGCATACATATAGTGTGTCCGATAGAAACCACCACGTGATCATCGATCGACTCTTTCTTTCAACCCGATCACGAGGCTTGGAAGTACACTTCTATAGAAACTAAGTGTCGGACGTCACGGCTCGGACCCGGACCTTTCTAGCGTGAGTCATCCTTAAAGGATTATAGTTTCGCCATGTCCGTCTGTCTGTCTGTCCGGCCGATGCTTTTCTCTATGATCGTTAGTACTATAAAACTGCAATTTGGCACAGGTTCGAGATACTGCTTCTTAAAACGTGTTGTCCTCGTAATCCTCTAGTTTTTGAAAAAGAAACACTGTATTTTATAAAACAAAGTCCCAAGATTTTAGAGAATTTGATGAACAGCACGATAGCTGATTAAAATCAAATCAAATCATTTATTCCGCATAAAATGTGGTACATAAGTTATTTACATTAAACACGGGAAACACACATTTTACTAACAACTGGCATGCAAAATAACACAAAAAATGATATAAAATAATAAAAAAGAACAAAGAAAACACGTAGTACTCTTTTTCAGTAACCTAATTTTCTTACTTTGAACCAATTAAAAGCACAATATAACAGACGAGTGTGGCATAATTGTCGTTGTTGATAAAGTGTCATTTTTGTGCTATTATAAAAATGTAAATTTCTAGCCAAGCTATCATAATGCGACTACGATTTCGGGTTACAATTCAAATGCAATTGTGTTATGTACTCTATGCACTCGTCCAGCCATTTTGTACAAAAAAATGTCGAATAAAATAAATACCTAAACGTAACGTGTTTTTCACTTAATTGCTATCTACAGCAAAAATTAATTATTTAAGGAAGCTTAGAATTTACTATAATTGTTCAGTAACTATATATTATATATATATGAAACTCGGATCGGACCCAGACCGTTCTAGTATGATTCACGCTAGAACGGTTCGGGATCGAGCCGTGACGTCCGACACTTAGTTTCTATAGAAGTCACTTCCAAGCCTCGTCATCGGGTGAAAGAAAAAGTCTCGAAAGGTGATCACGTGATGCTTTATATAGAAAACTGAAGTGTCGGACGCCTCGGATCGGACTCGGAGCGTCCTTGGATGATTCACGCTAGAACGGTCCGGGTCCGAGCCGTGACGTCCGACACTTAGTATCTCCGTTCACAGTAAGTCACTTCCGAGCCTCGTCATCGGGGTAAAAGAAAAAGTGTCACTTAGTTTCTATAGAAGTCACTTCCAAGCCTCGTCATCGGGTGAAAGAAAAAGTCTCGAAAGGTGATCACGTGATGCTTTATATAGAAAACTGAAGTGTCGGACGCCTCGGATCGGACTCGGAGCGTCCTTGGATGATTCACGCTAGAACGGTCCGGGTCCGAGCCGTGACGTCCGACACTTAGTATCTCCGTTCACAGTAAGTCACTTCCGAGCCTCGTCATCGGGGTAAAAGAAAAAGTGTCACTTAGTTTCTATAGAAGTCACTTCCAAGCCTCGTCATCGGGTGAAAGAAAAAGTCTCGAAAGGTGATCACGTGATGCTTTATATAGAAAACTGAAGTGTCGGACGCCTCGGATCGGACCAGGACCGTGCGAGTGTGAGTCACACTTTAGGCAGTTTAGACAATAATAGTTTTTACTGCACTGGACGGTTATCAAAAATTGTTATCTATGTTAGCCTTACTGGATGACAGATGACAATTATTCCTGAGTCTGCGTTCGGAGAGTCTAGTTTGCTAAAATGTTGTTTAAACTAAAATTTGTGCTCATTGTGATCCTGACGTTTTTGTAAGTATTTACTTTATTTCTTCATTTAAATCATACAGTGCGTGTAATTGGGTTATAATTATCGCAACTTTTGATGAGTCAGAGCCGGCCGGCGGCGGCCGCGGTATCGGCACTGCGTGGCTGCGTAGATGAAGCGTGTATGTGGGCGCGGTGCGCGCACGCACGCATGGATGGCGCGTTAACAACCGGGACTATTGATATAGGCCTATAAGATTTAAGTTCTTTTTTAGAGCCTTTTCCTTTATACACTGGCGTTACCTTTATTGTCTTGACCGAAATTAGGGTATTATACATTTACATTTATCTTTATCATACTTAAGTATTTATTCGTTGCAACCATGTCTGGTACAGTCAGCGTCAAATACTTTGTAGCAACCAAAGTAGCCAAATAGTTCGGTACACCATATATTTAGTATGGTGTACCGAACTATTTGACCACTTTGACTGCTACAAAGTATTTGACGCTGACTGTACCTTTTTATACTACATCGGTGGCAAACAAGCATACGGTCCGCCTGATGGTAAGCAGTCTCCGTAGCCTATGTACGCCTGCAACTCCAGAGGGCCAAAATAATTTTTAATGCCTAATAGAAATTGTGTACTTTTGTTTCAAGTCAAGAGCCAAATTACTTTAAGTTTATTTATAGTCTTTTTTTTAAGATTATTAATAGTTGAATGTTTAATTCTGTGAAATCTCGTATAAATAAATAATAAAAATACACTTATTAGTTAATAAAAGATAACATTCAGAATATTTATAATGTTGTCTCTAATAGACAATTTGTCTATTTTAGATATTTTGTCTATCATCGGTGCAGCGAAGTTTTTACGTTAGCTATATATTTTTCATCACACTTGATCGAAAAAGATCTTATTTCGTGCAGGTGTGCTGAAGGACAAAGGGCTATTTTTTTTCCGCGGGAGTTATGGTTATGGCTTTTTTTTTAATTATGTCCCTTATTCATACAAACCCAGTAGCATAAATGAATTTTACTTTAAAAATACTGACGTTTATAATTGAATATTTTTGTTTATGTTTAAAATTATTTAATTTGATTAATTTAACAGCCGATTAAAATATTTTTACTTAATTTTCAATCGTGGCTGAATGCCGAATAGGTCTGGTCTGTGCCTTCGATGCCTCACCTGCTAAGAAATTACAAAATGGCGGACGAATGTTTGATATTTCACCGTATTTAAGAATTCTTTCGCTTAAAATTTAGTTTTTTCGTCGCAAGTGTGATGAAAAACATTGTGTGTAACTCGGGTCTTTAATTCCCTCCAGCCTGCGGCTGTCGGGAATTACCACCCTCGTATCCAAAATTTCACTTACCCCCCTCGTTGCACAATGTACTATTAATGCCGATATTTTAAACCATGTTTGTCCTAACAACAACTTCGTTACTTTACTAAAACCTTATATTTTACAAGAAAATAAATACTTTATCAACAAAATATTATTAAAGACCCTTATTCGTTTTAAAAGAGCTATCCAACGATACTACACACCATTGGCTTAAAGCGAAAAAATAAAAATAAAAACATTTTGTTTGGGAAGAACCCGAAAATATTATGTTCTAGTTTTTATTTTACCGTTCTGTCGCCATGCATGATTTATGTATCCATGCCAAATTGCAGCTTTCTAGCACTAACGATCACGGAGCTAAGCCGCGGACGGACAGACAGACGGACATGGCGGAACTACATAGTTGACTAAGTACGGAACTCTAAAAACTGACTTATTTAATGTAATAACTTGGACTACAAATAAAGCATCTTTATTTTCATTTAAATTTTATTTAAAATTTCAGGGTCAACTGCACAGTCTTAAGCTCACCTATCATCCGAGCAGACCTGAACGAAATTATCAACAAGCCGATTTTAAAGCAAGAAGAACCACGGAAACCAACCTCATCTGGGACTCGCAAATCAACAATTTGCATCGGATGGAAGAAATGTAACGTTTGGAGTAGATCTAAATCTATCACGTCTTCGAAACGTTAAGCAACCTTAGGCAAGTTTTTTGTTACATACAATAAAACGGTACTTATTCTTCTCGTATCGAACGTTTGGAATGTTTGTTATTTGCAGACATTTTTTGAAAGTTTAGCACATTAATTTATTTCGATCTGTAATATTTAATTAATAAAAATATGATAAAAACATTTTTCTTGAATTATTATTTTTTAATTTAACCCAACCAAAAGAGACTTAAAGGAACTGTATTTGGGACGATCATTCCACGCGAGAGGTATAATTGCGTACAGACGGTACATATTTGCTTGAAAATTGTCTCCGAAATTACCAATAATTGGTAATATATAAAGAAATTTATGAATCCGACAAAAGAAAGATCATGTGTGCCAAGTTCTGCATAGAAAATCATTTCTACAATGAATTTATTGTAAAAAATATTTAACTAACTTAAAGATTTCAAAAGAGGAGGTTATCAATTCGGTTGTGTTTTTTTTTTGTTACTCCATAACTCCGTCATTTCTAAACCGATTTTTGAAATTAATTTTTTTGTTTGAATTTATATATTTACAGATTGGTCCCGTTTTTGTGAAAACTCAGTTCTGATGATGGGATCCATGAGGAATCGAGGGAACTCTTCAAATGTGAAAGGCATACATATAGTGATTTTTGTATTTTCTGTAACAAATCAAGCATTTACATTTTAAAAAGTGACATTTGATGAAGTGGAACTGCTGATGATGATCAGAATGGAACTCTTCAACGACGCATAGTACACGTTTGGCGATTTCTCCTCTTCGCTGTGTTTGTTAAGAAAATTAAATTTTTAAAACAATTTTTTGTCAAAGTCAAAAAAAAAAACATGTTACCTCCTTTTCTAAGTACATAATTAGGCGTAGGACGCTGTCTTTTTAATTTCATTGTATGAAATCTCAAATCAACAATAATCGTTCTTTCACCGGTCTTCCTCAATGAAGTCGGTTTTTTTTCTTAAAAATTATTATGTAAGTATATGTTTTAATATATTGGCTTTTGTTTTTTTCACGCATTTGATTTGTTTGTAAAAAATAGCCAAGTCATATCTTGAACTTGAATGACATCCAAGTAAAATAAATGCATTGTAATAATTATTTACAGTACATATGGTGCTAATTTACCGCACTAGTGCGAAAATTAGCATAGTATAGTGTGTAGTGGCTTATTTTAGATTTAAGCTAGTTATAGTAATCCTCTGTATTAATCCATTATGTATATTGTCATTGTAAATATCAGGAAAGATGGGGGTTTCAAAAAATAATAATCCACGAGAAAATGAGCTCTTTGTTACTGTTTAATCTTTGATTTTCAAAGAATACATTAATTTTGAATACATGTGAGTACCTATATAAATCGAATATAAATCATTTTTAACAAAGACCGGTCGCATTTAATCCAAAAATATATACTTTTAAATCGTTCACTTTTCTATGATATTGTCTTCATATTCGTCTGTCATAATCTCAGGTGCCATGGAACGTGAGAAATCCTGATAATCCTGAAATAAAAAAAAGCTTGAATAATGCGCGTAGGTTGCCATCTTCTGTTTTAAATCAGAAACTTACTACTAAAGGGAATTTGAAATAGAGGTGAATTGTCAAAGAAAACTTTGTAGCCACAGTAACCTGTAGTTGACTCTGTTCACCCAGCTCAGATCACCCGGGTCAATTAAGTAAACTAAAAATACACTTTCGACACATTATTAAAACATTTAGATCGCCATTTGCCTTTGATCCTTATTCACTGATATGTGTTAAATATCAAAAAGTGGCGCCATCTACTAGATCATAGGCCTAAGGTACATGGACTATGGCTACAAAATTATCTTTGACAAAACACCTCTATTTTAAATTCTCTTTGTAGAAAGAACGGTTCGCACGTGGAATATCGAACAATGACCCGTCTGGGTACGAAGCCAACATGCCATCGCCTACGCTCCGGAATCGAGGGAACTTTTCAAATGTGAAAGGCACAATTCAAGCATTTTACATTAAAAAAGTTACATTTGATGAAGTGGAACTGCTGATGCTGATCAGAATGGAACTCTTCAACGATGCATAGTTCACGTTTGGCGATTTGTCTTTGTCTTCTTAGCTTCAAAAATATCTTAACTTACGTTACGACGCAAAAAGGGGTGTTATAACCGTCGTAGCTCAGTTTCTTAAGGGGTCCGGTTTTTAAAATGATGACTGTCGAGGTCCGTTTCCAATTGAGTTTATTAAATAAATTCTACCATCAGATCTCGAGTTTGACAAAAATGTGTCTTGAAAACCTAATTTTCGTAACAAACCTCAAGAAAACAACATATCGCCAAGCGGGAACTATGCGTCGTTGAGAGGTCCATTCTGATCAGCATCAGCAGTTCCACTTCATCAAATGTCACTTTTTTTAATGTAAATACCTACTTGACCTTTCACATTTCGAAGAGTTCCGTCGATTCATCATTATATCATATCAATCTGTATATCTGTGTAAAATCGGTTCAGAAATGACGGGTTTATGAAGTAACAAACTATGGTAAGGAAAGAAATCTCAATATACCAAAAAGTGTCATCTAAAAACCTTAAATAAGTGGCACTACAATACCTAGAGTACTTGAACAAAAAAATCAAATCATAGACAGCGCACTTCACTCCGTCAATAACGCCTGGGTCCTTAGCTACTCTAGCGCTACTCTGGAGAGATTTGGAACTATTATTTATAGCTGACAGCTGGACACTTTTGCAACAGTTCTATCATAAGAGATTTTTCTCCTCTTAAATCCACACTCCATATAACAAACACTGAAAAAAAAAACAACCGATTTGAGAACATCCTCCTTTTGAAATCTTGAACTCGGTTAAAAAATGCTCTCTGTGAATCGATCGCAATCGTTCGACGAATCGACGCTGAACTCTGACAGCATCACAGCATCGAGCGAATTCGCATTTTGTCGAGTAAAACTTAGTCATGGTCAAGGAACGCGCCGCACGCCTATGGAAGATACCTATAATACCTACATTATATTTAAAAACTTACCATCAAAGCTCTTTTTAAACTATTCTTGCGTGGTAGTACTGGTAGTTTATTACATTTTTTATAATAGGGATGACAAAATGCGTGGTTTTTCTGTGTTGTTACGTCATTCGTTTCGGTTTCGCCATCTCTCTTCAAACTCAAGTGTTTCAAAAAGTTGTACTTGTAGAAATTGTTGGGGTCAATATCGAAGCCGTTGAAACGCTGAGCGCCATTGTTTATTACCCTGGAAAGAGAAATAAACATTAGACCAGTGTTTCGTTTACCCCATTTTGCGTTATCGCCATTGCATTGAAATAACTCATAACATCTTTATTGCTCACATATTACATTGAATACAGACCCTGTAAGGGCACAGCACTTATACTTAAAACTAATATTATTAATTACATTACATTGCACAGCTATGTAGGTAAAAAAAAAAAAAAAAAAAAAAAAAAAAAAAAAAAAAAAAAAAAAAAAAAAAAAAAAAAAAAAAAAAAAAAAAAAAAAAAAGTCTAGCATTCTATTTTGTCGGAAAGGTAACTTCAAAAAACTCCTTCAAAGAATAATAACTTTTATCTAATAAATAATTATTTAAGGCGGTTTCAAATGATTTAGGTTTTGCTATTGATTTTATTGCTTGTGGAATTTTGTTATATATTTTAGTGCACATCATGTGAGGTCCTGAATGATATAATGTTAGGTTGGATGTGGGTAGCGCGAGGTTGTTATTGTTTCGGAGGTTTAGCGGTTTTGTGTGTCGTTCTTTGGCTTGTAAGAAAAGATGGCTATGGGCTTTTACAAATTTACATATTTCTAATATATATAAGCACGTTAGTGTTAAGATGCCTAGCTCCTTGAAATAGGTTCGACAACTGTGCATTTGTTTTATATTTATTATTATTCTGATACACTTTTTTTGAACAGTGAACAGACTGTTTACAATCGTGCTATTTCCCCAAAGCAATATGCCATAGCGGAACAAGGTGTGAGCATAAGCATGGTAGGCTGTTAAAGCAGTTGTTATATTCGTAGTCTTTTTTAATTCATGCAGTGCATACGTAAATCGGGATAATCTACTAATTAATTGTTGTATGTGGTCCTTCCAATTTATATGTGAGTCTATATTTAATCCTAGCAATGAAAACGTATTTACAGATTCTAACTTATTTTTTTAAATGAAATATCTATTGTTAAGGGTTTTTTTGATAAGGCCTTAACACATTAAGGCATTAGTTTGGTTTTGTTGTAGTTTATTTGGAGATTATGGTCAGTTAGCCAAGATTCTAATTTAGAAAGGGTACTATTAAGGTAAAATTTACAGTTACTAACGCTTGAGCATGGAAACACAACGGATATATCATCAGCAAACAAAACGCTTGGTGAATCTATAATTTTTGGTAGATCATTTATATAAATTAAAAACAATATGCACCCTAACACACTGCCTTGAGGTATGGACCTTTTAACGTTTATTATACTTGATCTGACCTTATTTATGTTTCCAGTTCTATTATCACAGTATTCGATTTCTACACATTGTACTCGGTTTTTGAGGTATGACACAAACCACTTATGCACTATTCCCCGTATCCCGACACCTTGTAACTTATTTAAAAGGATATCATGAGAAACCCTATCATACGCCTTACTCATGTCCAATAAGATTCCCACTGCATATTGTTTATTATTTATTATTTCCAAAATTTGGCTGATGTACTTATGCACTGCTAAGGTTGTAGAATGTTTTTTCCTGAATCCGTTCTGGCATTCACTGAATATAGAGTACTTTTCAAGAAATGAGTATAGACGTGTGGACATAGCTGTTTCAAGAATTTTTGAAAAAGTGGGTAAAAGTGCAATTGGTCGATAGTTATTGCAATCAGTATGTTGTCCTTTCTTATAAATTGGTTTTATTATAGACAGTTTTAAGGAATCTGGAAATAGACCCTCAGTGAAAGACTGGTTTATTAGAAAAGTTAAAGGTTGGGTAATTTCATCGGCACATTTTTTAATCAGTATGGGGGGTAATTCATCGTGACCAAAGCTGCGTTTATTTTTTAAATTGCGTATAATCTGGAAGACTTCGTGTTCGGTAACTGGATCTAAGTAAAGCGAGTTGGGGGTGGGGGCGAGGACGGGACGGCCAGCAGCGGGCGCGCGTTGTGCGCTAGCGCTGCTGTCGGTACTCGTTCCCTCCTCCGCGCCCACTGATACAAAGAAGTCGTTAAAGTAATTTGCAAGTTTGTTCGGATCTTCAATTACAGTGTTATTAATTTTTTACTTTAAATTTTGTTTACTTTTTTAGGGAAGTTTGTTCGTTCGCTCTTTTACTATATGCCACATTGTTTTTGTAGTGTTATCAGAGTTTTTAATTTTATGTATGTAGTGCAGCTTTTTTGATTTTGTTACTATTTTTTTTAATATTTTTTCATATCGCTTATAATAGTCATTTAGAGCAGGATAGTTAGTCTTAGTAATTAAAAGTTTTAGGAGTCGTTTATTTTTACAGGAAGTTTTAATACCAAATGTCAGCCAAGGCTTCCCTTTAGATATTTTCTTAATTTTTTTTTAGTTTTAGGTATACACGTATCCAAAGCAATTTGTATTGTCGATGCGAATGAAGTAAAGTTTTCATGGATGTTTTTCTTGCGGTCGATAATTATGTTCCAATTTATATTTGCTATGTAAGATTTGAAGTTTTGAATATTTTTATCGGTGAAATTTCTTTTGTTTGTGTACCACACTTTGCGTTCGTTAGTTAAATTGTTATTATTATTAGGTATTTCATACATAATACCCTTATGGTCAGATAATCCGTATTCATTAATAGAAGCCTTATTATTTTTGCTGTGGAAATTAGTAAAAAGTAAGTCTATGCACGAGGAGCTTGAGTCGGTTATTCGGGTAGGTTCGTTTATAATTTGCTGAAAATTATAATTTTTCAATAGGTTTATTAGTGTGAAAGAAGACAAAGACTTTTCTAAAATATTAACATTAAAATCTCCGCCAATTATAATATTTTTTTTTGCATCTTTAACTGTTACTATTTGCAAGAGTTTTTCGAGTGAATCGTAAAACACTGTTTGATTTTTATTACTATTGGGCCAATATATTACTACGAGTAGCAGATTTAAGGTAGGAATTTCTGTAGCACAGGTTTCAAAAATAGATTCCACGGATAAATTGGTTATATCTTTGCGGTCAACAAAGGGAATACCATTTCGTAGAAACACACAAACGCCTCCGCCTCCGTGGGTGCTCCTGTTGAACATAGAAGTTGCCTGATAGTCTTCTAATTGTAGTAGGTCTATTTTTGATGGTGTTATCCAGGTTTCTGACAGGCAGATGGCTTGAATATCTTTCTCTTCTTCTGTTGTAATTTCTATTAGATGTCGTTTATTGTTAATACTACGAATGTTTTGGTACAGTACCTTAATTTTATTTATATTGACGAAAATTATGATTCATGGGTCGGGCTCGTAGGTTATGGGGGTGGTGTCGCTGTTCCGGCAAGGCTGTGGTTTTTTGTAGTGTGCGCAAATCAGTTTTAGGGACTTCTTCGGTCTGGTTCGAGAAGTTTTGAGTCTGATTGTTTCTTATTTCTGAGATTGGGCTTTGTATTTTGGGTGTGGGTTTGTCAGCCAAATTCTCTCTTTCTCTTTCCTTTATCTTTCCTTCGGACATTAACATATTATTTCCCGTTTTTGTATAGTGACCGTTATTAAAAGTATCAATTGCTTTTCCATTTACTATCAGCTGATTGTTTCTTATAACGGCATGTAGTCCATTTTTTCGAGCTTGAAACATTTCATTTCGCAAAACAGCTCGATGTTTGAGTGAACCTGAGTCCATGAATTCCGACACAGATAGCCCAGTCCCTTGTAAGAAGTGGCAGTTTTGTAGTATATGTTTGGTCATCCGCTTGCTTATCAGTTCGACAACTAATGGGCGGTTCCTGAGGGTTCTTCTGCCTACTCTGTGTGCATCCTCGATATAACCAAGCAAGTTCACCTGTAGGAGGTCACGGAATGCCTCGATTATTCTGCCATGTAATTCAGATTCAGTTTCCTTGTATCGTTCTGCGAAGCCATATATTACTAGCTTCTTATTGTTGCACTCTGTAATTTGGTTATCTGCGGGTAAATTGATTTTGGAGGTATTGATTTTGCAGGCCAGGTCGTTTATTTCTTTTCGTAGGTTTTCGTTCTCTCTTTTGAGCGTTATAATTTCTAAGTTTATCTTCGATATATCTGTAGTGTGTTGGTTGCTTTCTTTGGCTATAGCGTCTGTTTTCTGTTTAAACTCTTCTCGTAAATTAGTAATAGCTTTGTTAATCTCAATATGGATAATATCTTTCAGTTCTGATACTATAGATTTATTGTTTTCTTTTAGCTGTCTAGTAATTAATTCGGACAAATTTTGCAAAGTTATTTCCGGTTGGGCTTTTTCTTTCGTGTGATTCGCTTGCCGTTCGATAAAAGTATCACCTAGAACGCTATTTTCATCTGAGCTTATTGTGTCATTTAGATTAGCTATGGTTCTCCTTACCTTTATATTATTTACAGAACAGGGGGTTTGTTGTTGGGTGTATTCGCGATCTGCTGGATTCGCTGGGGTATTCGTGTTACCTGTTTTTGGCGTCGAGCAGTGGCATAACTGGCATATCCATGATTTTTTGCTCTCGACGCTCATGAGATTATAGAAGCGCGTCATAGTAACATTTGTACAATCCAAATCATATTTGTTAAGGCAGCGTGAGCACTGCAAGAATTCCTTTTTGGGTAATATTCGGAAACATCCCATACATACTGAATCCATTTTTTATATTCGCGCCCTCTGTTGTTGAAACTATAAATTACATCAATTTTGTAGTTTGAAATCAGCGCCCTCTAGTAGCGGGTAGCTTTTGGGATAAAGAAGTTTTGAAATCAGCGCCCTCTAGTGACAAGTAGTGTTATGAAAAATAGCGGGAAATATTGTTTACGAATGCCAATGTTGGCGTGGGTTATGGCGGCAGTTATAAATTCAAATTTTATTTAATTTAGGATGAGGTTATCAATGGAACCATTCATTAAAAAAAATAACACTTTGGTCCTGTATTATCACGCCACTTGAAAATGCACTGGTAAAAGTTGGTTGTCGTTGTTTATTTACACTTAAACACTGAGTTATTTGTTAGCACTCATTGTTTGGTATGTCCACAGTTGAAACAGTTCTTTTTGCAAAAACGTTATATTTTTATGATGAGATAACACTTGTACTTGGTAGTTGTTGTATTTTCTTCATAATTAATAACTTTCTAGTCCATATAACTATGTTTACTATTTTTAATGGAATTACATACGCGGAGTGTATGTTCACGGGAAATACGTAGATGGCGCCTCCCAAATTCGCATGTATAGCCAATAAGGGGGTCGTTAAGTAATATATATATATATATATATATATATATATATATATATATATATATATACTTTCAATGTGTCTCGGTTATTGTTGTTCATAACTATTCCAAATTTCAAATCGATAGCTTAAGTGGTTCTCGAGATATTTAGCGATGTGATAGACAGACGGAAGGACTGAGTCGCACCATAAAGGTTCCTTTTGTACCTTTTTGGTACGGAACCCTCAAAACTATGCAGGTTACAAAACAGTGGATGAAAGTAAAACTCTCTATAGTCGAAACTTATTACTTTAAACCCGCTTCATAAATAAAGAATATATCACTTTTTGGGCATGACAAATTAAAAGTGTGTATAGAGCTCTCGACAATTTTTCCAGAAGATTTTCAGCTATATAAGAAAGTCAATATTATTTTTCTCAAAAATGTAGGACACCCTTGATTTTGCCGGTGCACATTTTATGTAATTATGTCAGTAAAATATTAAAAAGTTAAAAACCTTGCAGAGTTCGCCTACCGTGAACACTGAAGTTCGCAATTTGCGGGCATCTTTCTTTTTTACTTCAATTAAATTGTAATTAGAGAGACAGAGTTCACTGTAAGCCCTCAGGTTCGCTTATTTGTAGCGGTTCAAACTTAAAAAAAAATTGAGCCGCAACTCTGTTCCTGCCGGGTTAGCACATGATTGGCGCGACGGTATCTCACAGCGAAATAATTAAGACTACCTAACCCTCTTTAATCTCGCAGTGAAATACTGTCGATGTCGCGCCAATCAAGTGCTAGGCCTACAAAGGTTATAAGGACCAATAAATTTTAAGTATATGACTTTTGGTCAAATTCGGCAATAATAATGTGTGTGTGTGTGTTTTTTCTGCACACGACGAGTTATTTCTTTTTACACATTCTCTGTTCCTGTGGACTACTATCGGTAAAAAGAAGTAACTACTTAGGTCGGCACGTATTGCAACCCTATGAGGTACAGATCAATACGGCCCAAAGAATCTGGAACTTCCTGGATTCAACGGGCATTAGTAATGAACTTTAAAGGGCCGTCACGATAGATCACTGCCTAGTAGACGTGGCACTCAAAGGCCCACAACACCACAATAATAATATTTATTTTTACATCTTGGCGAAAATAAAAACATTACAAGGAAAAATTAGGGTCGGCAACGCGCATGTTACTCCTCTGGAGTTACAGGTGTATATAGGCTACGGAGACTGCTTACCATCAGGCGGGCCGTATGCTTGTTTGCCACCGACGTAGTATAAAAAAATATATAACTTGCCAAGAGCAAAGAGATATTTAGGCGACTTGAATTGCTATTAAAATTAATTATTTCAAAACAATTAGTACAATTAGTCCCAAGACATAAATTACTTTTCGTATAAGATAAGAGTTCTATTCCGTACCCCTAGTGTAAATAATTTCGATTTCGAAACGTGACGTACGCGTTTGCGTTAAGTCTCATTTTGTATGGGTTTTTGAACAGCGCGCCAAGCGGGACGTTTTGGAAAGTCAAAAATCTCATACAAAATGACACTTAACGCAAACGCGTACGTCACGTTTCGCTGTCGAAAATATTTACACTAGGGGTACTTGTCTTCATTAGAAGTTGAATTCCACCAAATAACATTATTTATGCAAATGGTTTTTAGATAAAAATTAAAATCGCCATAGGTAAGTTATACTATGAGGCTCACCTGTTGGCGTTACTGTATATGTAGGTTCACAAAAACAGTACCCATAGTGTACATTTAATCGACATCATAACGTGTCGAACGCGTTGGCGTTAAGTGTCATTTTGTATAGGATTTTGAGTTTCCAAAACGTCCCGCTTGGCGCGGTCTTTCTAAATCACATACAAAATGAGACTAAACGCAAACGCGTACGTCACGTTTCGAAATAGAATTTATTTACACTAGGGGTACAGATCTAAAAAAGTGCCATGTTTATTTTTTTAAATCAATACGTTCTTATATAAAAAAAGGTATGTTAACGTATATATATGCCGGTTTTTCAACCTGTTTAATTTTGGATATATTTTAGTTGGCACTTTTTTTGGGCTCCGTACCCAGAGGGTAAAACGGGACCTTATTACTAAGACTCCGTCCGTCTGTCACCAGGCTGTATCTCATGAACCGTGATAGCTAGAGAGTTGAAATGTTCACAGATGATGTATATTTCTGTTGCCGGTATAACAACAAATATTAAAAAGTACGGAATCCTCGGTGGGCGAGTCCGACTCGCACTTGTCCGATTTTTTTATTTTAACCATTAACATTTATCAAACTATATCTAATTTTTACCATGGTTAATCAAATATTGAAAAGGATTTACTACAATTATGAAAAGGAGTGAAAATTCGCGATAAAAAAGCTTTTGAAAGACCTCCATCTACACTAGCGCCCCTAGCGGCGAAATTAAACGTGGTAGCCCTCATTCCTCGTGGAACCCATCAACAGAGTTTGACCCTAACTAAAATGTTTCTTAAAAACTTTTCATTTTGGAATTTTGAAGTCAGTAAAAAATTAAGTACTTACAGCAAAGTCAGGATCACGATCACCAATTTGAACACCATTTTTGGATACCTAAAACCTTTGAACGTTAGCTCTGGTATGATTCATGCTCCACAGACCGCCCCGTTTTATACCCCACAAAGCCTATATAAATGCTAATACTGTATTAGGAAATAATTACATTAAAATAAGTAAAACATTGTTTATCAGACGAGACATTTATTTGGATAAATGTCGTGGGTGTCTTAATAAAGTATCTACCGAGCTATAGTCATTTTCTGACGTCGGATTTTTGGGGCTAAAATTTAATGACAGGGGAGTTCCTGTACCTACTGATGAACCGAATTCCTATATAGATATACTCAATTATCGATACTTTTCCCATATTACTAATAATCGTTCCAAGTTTTGTATGTAAAAATGTAGTTTTATTAAAGATAAGTAGATAAGATAATACTTATGCCATAGATAAATGCAATGATACCTACTCATAACTTGGTGATTATTTGAACTTTTGAAGTGTGCTTTATGTAACCTACTTTAACACTGTCTCCATAATATAACTTCCAAAAAAAAAACACTTCCCAACAAAGCTGGGAGCGACCACAAGTACCTATACAAGAAAAGCATTGGTAATTCAGTTACACTGATATAGAAAGTCCCTACCTGTCATTTAATTTTGCTCTTTAAAATCCGATGTCTGGCTGATTTTGTAATCAAATGCTGTTTGTTTACTCCTTCATTATAAAATGATAACTCGGGCAAAAGTAATTGTTTCCCATTTATTCTTGTATGCATGTACCAAGCAACCAATCAGCATGCGGTGCAAAGAGATAACACAACAATCAGTCGCACACGCGCGTAAACAGTATCACTTATCTAGACAGGTGTAAGGGTTAACCAGATTTTAGAAAAAGGTCACTTGTTTATCTATATATATGTAAAGCCTGACCAGTAATATATGATCACGCGACATATTGCGGAATTTCAGTGGAACTACATTTTTAATACTAAAGTGAACTGTCACCCTATACATGAGAATAACAGCGCCCTCTTGAAATGATCATATATTTCTGGTCGGTGTGTCCTGACTGGCTGACTGATTCGTCAACGCAGAGCCAAAACAATAAAAGCTAGAAAGTTGAAATTTGCACACTAGGTTGCATTTATTAAGTATACAAGATAAGAATTGATTTTGAAAAATGTAAAAAGGGGTTGAACGTTTGTATAACGTTCATAGTTCAATGGTCTTATGTATGAAAAGAAAGCTGTAGTGACTAGTGTAAGATGGCGTATTACGCGGGAAATCGTACTAAACGCGATCGTATTAAGAGGCTGTCAATACCTAAAGCGCGCACACTGTCTATTTGTATCGGAGTAAATGAGATAGCACTGTCGCATGTTACTGGGCCTGGGCAAGGGAATAATAAGAAAAATATTTAAATAAAAAAAAGTGGATTATTAGTGTAATATTTTACTCAACCACGGTTTAGATATAAATGTTTTGAAATTGTGATTTTAATTGCAGACCCATAAGTCAAAACAATAAAGACATAAAACCGTTTAATTATGATTTTAAGACCAATCTTTGCAATTATTTTCTATCGAGCCGATTTCGTTCAATATGAACATATATTTTTCTTACTTGACTAACACAAATAGTCTTTCTTAAAAGACTGTTTAAGTAACATCAATTTCAAGGACATTGGGTGTTGACAGCCTCTTAAGCGGAATTTACTAAACGCGGTTCGCCAAAAAGATAGATCAATTGAATGCAACTTAGTTGACAAAAGATCGAAAACCGCGTGCGATTTATTGCAACGTCCGTGGAGCTCTTAAAAGACACCATAGAGATTAAAATAAAATAAACTGTATCTGTGGTAAGCCGTAATCTTTCTTGTCAAATTTCAAATACCTATATTATGTTTATTTTACTCCATTTTATCTTGCTAATTATTTTAAAATAGTAAATTAAAAAAAAAAAACAATATTACAAATGTGTAAACCGAGCACTTTCAGTTGATACCAAACTCGACCATATTTTCTTGCAAATAAACTGACCAGAATAGCAAGACCCCTCACAAATAGCTTTTGGGCCTTCTAGGCTCTTCTAGCTCTCAATGCTATAACTTGATCGAGCCTACTCATAATTTAATGACTAAAATCTTCACATCGCTTTGCTCGCTCGTTCTATAAAATACGAATACGTCCCACACAAATTCGGTGCAGATGTAATGGCCTACTGCGAATATCGAAGTTCGCAAATTGCGGGCATTTTCCCTTTCAGTCATAAAAGTGCATGACGACTTTATCTATGAATTCTTTCATAATTTCTCCATGCAATTTCGCAGCTCGCTGTACCTACTTCAATGGCGTAAATAGAATTAGTTAGAGTGACAGAGAAATTCGGTGTTGGCAAAATTCATGCCAAATAGCAATAAAAATACGCCTAATAAAACATACGAGCAAAATCTTTAAAACTCAAAATATTATCTATTTATCGCATTTCACATGATTTTTAATCGACCTCAAAAAGATGGAGGCATTTTATAGGCCTGATATCAAATCCGATTTCGGGTCCGAGAAATAATATTTTTCCGTTTCACCCAATATCAGCAATACAATTTACAATATTTGGAATGTAAAAAAATGGTTCATATATCAAAATATCAAACATTTTTGGCAATTAAATACAAAGTATTTTTTACATTTCAAATATTGCTAACGATGTGCTGATATTCCATGAAACAAAAACGCTTCGATTTACGATTTCGGCCCCGAACTCAGGGAGTGTGGATGAATTGGCGCTTATGTGCTGGGCTACGGCGGCGGTGTGGGGTGATCAGAGATGTGAATAATAGTTTATAAAAAGTATTTAAATAAAAAATACAAATACTTCCTTGGTATACTATTTCAAATGCAAAATACAAAATAGTTTTCAAATTTGTATTTAAAATACTAAATGCAAAATAGGTATTTTCAAAATGCTTTTTTAAAATACAAATACTTTGCGATAAAAGGTACTCCTAAATAGCGAATACCTAGTCTGAATTAAAAAGTTAGTATTGCTCGGAATTTACAAGTAGGAAAGGCTTTCTTTATTCTTTAAAAATAGTGTGTATATCAGTCCTCTAGAGTGCAAATTTTGTGTCTCCTCATGTTTACTGTTTGAATGGACTTTTAAGTGATGGATGGTTTTAACGGTCAATTATTAAAAGCATCAATTTAGATTTGTAATGTTTTACAGCTAGTATATACCTCTCGTTGGTTGGTGAAAACGTCTCGTTTGTGTTTCACCAGGGCAGAAAAGTTTGTTTACCTCTCGTGCCTTGAAACCCTTGCAACGCTTAAGATTCCAGATTTTTAATCTCTCGTTACGCTTGTGGTCATTTGCGGCGTTACTAAACAGATTCACCAGTTCCATGTTAAAATAATAAATAAATAAATAAATATTATAGGACATTATTACACAAATTGACTAAGTCCCACAGTAATAAGCTCATTAAGGCTTGTGTTGTGGGTACTAGACAATGATAAATATTTATAAATACTTAAATACATAATAAATAAGGTCGATATTAAAACGATAGAAACAGCTTCGAAAAAAAAACAGAAAACACCCATGACTCAGGAACAAATATCTGTGTTCATCACACAAAGAAACGCCCTTACCAGGATTTGAACCCGCGACCATCGGCTTCATAGGCAGGGTCACCACTACCCACTAGGCCTGACCGGTCGCCATAAAAGAATGAGAGAGTTGCAAGGATTGTAACGTCAGAAGAGATTGTAACTCCTACTTACTTCACCTAATAAAAAGTATTTTGTATTTTGAAAATAGAAAATAGGTCCCAAAAACTATTTGAAATAAAATACAAAATAGTTTTCTTTAAAAGGTATTTAAATACAAAATACAAAATAGGTATTTTGCATTTTGTATTTCCATTTTAAATACAAGTATTTCAAATAAGTCACATCTCTGGGGGTGATAGTGGCGTCCGTAGGTACGGTCACGTCTGAAAATCTCGATACGAAAAAAGTGCCAAAAATATGTATACACGACTTTATTGCCCATATATTAAGGCAGTGTAGACATATTTTTGGCACATTTTTGGCATCGATATTGTCAGACGTGACTGTACATGAAAAAAAAGTGCGATATACCTACGGCAAATGATGATGATGGAATTTTCTTTTGCAATGTTGTTTTCTTTTGACTTATAGATCGATTTAAGAAGGGGAACCAATCAATTTTGATGCAAAATTTTGACTTAAGGCGAGGTACGTGCATCCCAAAATATCGAAAAAAAATTTTGCTATGTGGTTAAGTTTGGTATCATTTTCCTCTAGTTAGTTATTTGAAAAAAGTATATGAAAAGCAAATTAAATCAAATTAGGTAAGATCGAATCGAGGTTCTCAAACCATATAGTGTAGGTAGGTGGGTAAAGCTTAATGCAGATGGCAGAACTGTGAAGGTTGGAAATCTTCACAGTCTCGAGATAGATAACTGGCAACGATTATTTAAATTCGGAACTATCGCCCTGCAGAAGGAATAAAGATCTGCAGGCGATTTCATTCTGAAAGTAGCAAGCATTTATGTAAGTCGACATTATTGCTACTACCTGAGGTGTTGGAGAAGTTGGGATTGATAGTTCCTAAGAGATGTTCCCCAGGATGTGGACGGGGCAGTAACACCACGCCGCCGACCATGCCTGTTGCAGCGGCATTCTGCTCGCACATGCTACGCGAGGCACGCTCCTACTTCACGCGCTCTATCGAGCCTGCATTCAATGCTCGCTCAGTACGCAGATGCCGACATGTTTGCCAATGGTTTAGGGTACCTATGCAATACTGCTAGACACTTTCTGAATTCGAATTTTTGTAATTAATTGGCTGAATTTGTAAATTTTATCTTCCTTGACATTTTATATATGCTAAATATTGTAATTAATTGACTGACTATGTAAATTTTATTTTTCTTGACATTTTATCTGTTTGTATGTTTTTATTTTCCTGACATCTATTTTTCTAGTGTATAAGCGAATTGGTGTAGTACTGTAAGCTTGCACTGTGTTAAATAAATAAATATAAATATTGTATTTCGTTTATGAAGAAAAAATATATTATCAACATCATCTACCTAGACCGTTTACATTCCCCACCTCAGCTAGACCGTATATATTTTACAGTAAAAAAGAAACGTAAGCCAAGACTTAAAGACTCTTTTTGGTTAGTTAGAAACATTAATTACAATTTGCGGAGTTTAAACCTCATAGATTTCCTAAGTTTCTCTTGTCAAGCGGTGTAAACTGTCTGTAAACGCTTAGCTTCATTTTTTTCATACCTAAGCAATTTGTAAAATAATGTAATAATCTAATAATTCATTCCATATAAATGCTAATACACTTTTCTAACAGCAAATCTAATTTCACTATGGAAATCGCAGAAAAAGCGTGATATTTCTGCATGGCAATACCTACTGGATATTTTTACTTTTGTAGTGTAGTTCGTGCCACTCTTCAAAATTCTAACTTTATTTCTACATTCATTGTAATCACTTAGCCGACAAGAAACTATTTATATTGAAAATATAAATTTTTTGCGGTTTATTGCAAGATCTATGAAGTTGTGAAACAGACTTATTGTATGAATAATGTGCTAAATAAAATGTTAAGACACGGAAAGCTACCCATACGATTTATTAATATTGTCCTTTTTAGGGTTCCGTAGTCAACTAGGAACCCTGATAGTTTCGCCATGTCCGACTGTCTGTCTGTCTGTCCGAGGCTTTGCTCCATGGTCGTTAATGCTAGAAAGCTGAAATTTGGCATGGATGTATAAATCAATAAAGCCGACAAAGTCGTACAATAAAATTTAAAAAATTTTTTTTTAGGGTACCTCCCCTACACGTAAAGTGGGGGTGAACATTTTTTTTTATTCAACCCTACAGTGTGGGATATCGTTGAAAAGGTCTTTCTAAACTAATAGGGATCTTCAACAAACATTTCTTGATAAAGTGAATATATTCGGAGATAAATGCTCCGAAAGAAAAAAAATATGTCCCCCCCCTCTAACTTTTTGAATGAATGAATGAATGAAATCGTTTATTCACAATGAACATATGGTAACGTAAGAACTTAAATTACAAGCATAGAACCATAGGTCCAAAAAATATGACAAAAATCTTGGAAGTAGAGCTTAAAAAAGACATTAAATGAAAACTATAGTGGAAATGATCAGTTTAGCTGTTTTTGAGTTATCGCAAAAAGTTTCCCCTTCATAGTAAAAAGACGTACACCCACATTTCATCCCTTGGTTAACAAACTACCATACTTTAAGCTCCAGTTTAGCTTATTGTGACGGAAGAGTAACTACGGAACCCTACTCTGAGCATGGCCCGACATGCTCTTGGCCGGTTTTTTTTCTACTGGTAATAAAACAACGGTTAGCAATACCATCATTTGGAAAAATAATACAATGGTGAAAATATGAATACCTATTAATATTGCGTTGCTCGGAGTGTTAATGCTACTCGAACATTGTAGGAATAACCAGCTAGGGTAACCATGTCAGGATATTTTCTGCCATAGAAGCAGAATTCACGTAATCTGAACTTAATGATTTGTTACCAAGTTTTGTTGCTTTTTGATGCAGCAACGCAACACAATAAAAACCACGAAGTAAGTTGTCACTTTTTGGAAGGCAGTCGTTATTGTATTTAGCAATCGATTACACCTTGCCGGCATGAATTATGACGTGTACATAACACTTACACAGTCTGGGCTATCAAAATCGCTGCCAACTAAGCACGCATGCGGGAATGAGCACTTTCCGTGCATAGGTATGTCAAATCTTTAAAGAGCCATATGTACTGTAAAACGTTGTACGATGTACGATACACGTGCGAATAGGTAATTCGCAACTCGTGTTAATATAAAACAGTCCCTTCGGTCGTGTTTTAATTTATCACCACTCGTTGCGAATTTCCTATTTCTGCACTTATAAATAACTATAGTAGAATAGTAGTTTAGTAGTTTCTTTAATTTTTGGGATGATCACACTAAAATGAATTTGACAATCAAGTGAGTGAACATGGAGTGAACGACCCTTGAACGAATCGTAGCTAAACCAAAACGAGTGCTGCCAGGCGTACGATGATTATTGTACATATAAGATAATTTGGGCTCCCTTACGATGTACGTTCCAAAGAGCATTATCGTACGCAAAAGTAAGATAATTACAGCTTTCGGACGACACCGCCATAAAGCCTAGTATTTTAAGCAAAATATGTCACTTTCCCTCAGAAATAAGCTACAATTTGCACCTTTTGGATCGTCTCCTTGGTTTAAGTTTAAGGATATATCACAAAAATTACACAAATATATATATATATATAACAGATTTTTGCGCAATTTAGACGAAAATTGCGTTTTCTTTGTCCAATTATATATTGAACATGTAAGCTTATTTTGCAAGAAATGTTAGAGGTAGTGCATTTTTGATAGGCGTACGATAATTTTGTTCATCGGTACGATAATTCGGATACCCAAATACGAAACCTCAAACTCAATAAATAAATAAAGATATTAAAAAAACCCAAATAAGATTATTCTCTTCCGCTCACCTGGCAGCACTGAACGAAACACTCATTCGCTGTTTTCATAACCATTTCCATTCACTCGCTCATGTCAGTTGGGTTAGTCATCTAGCCCGTTTCGTGTGTTTCACTTTGTTATCTTGTTTATTTACGTTTGTTATTTAACAAAACTTATTTCGCTGATTATTTTACTAAACACGAAACTCTATAATTAGTTAACTATACATCTTCCCAGTGTTGTGAATACATGTGATATCATTTTGTGTTTGCGAAAGTTAAACTTGCAGTGTTTGTCTTGTAGTTTCGGTTGTTGTTTTGTGTTTATTTTGAACGTTTGTGTGTGTGATTCCAACTGGATGATTTAACTTCGAAAATCTAGTAAGTGTTTTAATTTGTAATAGTTATTTATGCCCATTTCAATTTATGTACAATAATGTTATGGATGGACAGGGTAATCCGGCGTTGACTTCAAGCAGCTTGCGAAACTTATTTTTTGCTCTGACCTGACCCCGATTCAAGTTGCTTAAATATACTTTTTCACTCCAAAGTATCTTGAACGCATCTGCTTATACTTTTTTTTATTTGAAATCAGTGTGAGTTATGAATCATTAGGCCAAAATAACTACTTGTTGAATGTTAATTCTATACATATCTTGTTGATATCTTTCATCTTATTTATCTTATTATGGTTTATTGTTATATATTTTTGATTGTTAAATGTTCCCATTTTCTATTTTATACCTATGGCTATGGTCATAATGGTCAAAAACAGAAATTAGACAGTATTGTTAACTATTAATTGAACTACCCACATTAGGTTGTAGCCCTAAGGTAGGTGTAGGTTTTTAAGTCTAATTTAAGTACTTCCTATTTTTATTTTATTTCTAGAACTTAATTTTGGGCACATAAATCAATAAAACATAGTCAATAAGAATTTTTCAAATTATTTTTTATAGGGTTTTTCAGAAACCCTATGGGTAAATTCTTATAAATTATCTCAGATAAGCGGTAGATTAATATAGTCTTTTTTATTGAATTACTGCCTATGGGAAATGGTTTGAAACATTTTGTGGAGCAAGAGTTGGGTGGGGTGGGAGGAGGTTACCCAAACCCAGAGTCAGTGGAAGTGGTAGTTTTTCTCACTACAATTTTTCACACCTTATACATATTTCTACACACACACACACACATACATACATCCACATATTTCACACGTATATACATTTGACATATTTCTATTTAACCCTATAGTTGACTGCTAGAGGCATTAGGTCTGTAAGTGAGTCTCCAAGTATGTTGTATTTTTGTGCAATAAAGTTTAAAATAAATAAAATATTCCAAGATCACTTATCAGCACTTAGAATTCATTATCAATAAACATTATCACAAGAAACTGTCTGTAAACTCATGGCCAAGTTATTTAGAAAACTTCCAAGAATAGTATCTACCACTATAAACATAAAGTAGATATGGATGATAATATGATAATGAAAAACTGAACATGGAATAACTTACTTCCCTATTTAAGAAAAATGGGCTGGTCATATAGCACGAAAGACCGATTTATGGAGTAAACGAATTCTCGGGTGGCATCCATGGGGGGGAGGAACATGCTCAAAGTAGACCCCAGATGTGTTGGGACGACAACATCAAAAGGACTGCAGGGAAAAAGTGGCTCCGGTTCGCACAGAACCATGACAAGCGAATTTAAGAATTAGTTATCACCTTACAATCGAATTTACACTCTCATTTTAAAAGATCCTGAAATAGCATGAAATTGAAATTGATGAATTAAAGGAAAATATAACATTTCCAGCAGGACTTAAACCCGCAACCTCTACAATCCATGCATTGCTCTTAACCAATTGAGGTACGGAAGCAATGCAAAACTTAAATTTGTAGTATCGCTTGCAGATCTATCTGCTTATTAAAATTGTATTAACATGAAATTTGACATGAACTATCAAGTAATGTCTATCTATGCTGGTACCGATGATTTGTAACTCAAGATTTAGGCAAGAGGTCATAAGCATTATAAAATTTAAGCACTTACCTTCTGACAAATTTTCCAAGTTGCAAGCAAGAAATGTGCATGTGCTAACGAGCTTCTGCTTACCGAAAGAGAAAGAGGCAAGCTTACAAGGACATTGAAGTATTCTTTGTGCTCAGTATGTATGAGTATACTCTACCTATAGTTATATAATATCATTGGCTGGTATTAATTTTCGTTGCTAGAAATTGTAATACAAAGAAATTAAAGTTAGTAAAAGTTTTACATAATATCTACTTATTCTTTTTTAGGGTTCTGTACACAAAGGGTAAAACTGCACCCTATTACTAAGACTCCGCTGTCCGTCCGTCCATCTGTCCGTCTATCACCAGGCTGTATCTCATGAATCGTGTTAGACAGTTGAAATTTTCACATATTATGTATTTCTGTTGCCGCTATAACAACAAATACTAAAAAGTATGGAACCCTCGGTAGGCGAGTCCGACTCGCACTTGTCCGGTTTTCTTTTTACTACCTCCATCTACCTTCTACTCTACTAGAAAATCTTCAACATTATGAGTTCAGTGACCTCTACCACCCCTGAGTTAAGTGATATACCTATAGCCGTGTGTAATCATTCAACCTCGACACTCCTGCCGATAACTAGACCAATTTAAATACATATAATGTAAAAAATGCGTGCCCATTGCTGAAATAAAATTCCCAGTTTCCTGGAAGGTAATTACGAAGATAACACTTCCTATTGCTTTGAATTAATTGCGTGCAAATTTGCGATACACATCAAAGAACATATAAACGTCTTACTTATTCTATCCTAGTACAGTTGACGTTAAAATAAGTTTACATTTTTCGCCGTATTTCAAAGTAATGGTGCAAAATTGTTGATATATTTTTGACGTCGTACCTTAGCCGATTTCGTTCGAAACGTCTTAAATGCCTATATTATACAAATACTTTAGGTCGTTTTAAGCGTGCAGCAAGTTTTTTTTATCAATGCACGTTTGAAACATCTTAACTTCATTTACAGTACATAATATATGGTACTACTTTCCCGCCCGTGTGCGGGAATGAGCACTTTCCGTGCATATGTCGAAATTTCAAAGAATAATATGTACTGTAAAACGTTGTACGATACACGTGCGAATAGATAATTCGCAACTCGTGTCGATTTAAACACTCCCTTCGCTCGTGTTTTGATTTATCACCACTCCTTGCGAATTTCTTATTTTATGCACTTGTATCGTAAATAACTATTTCATCACACTTGATCGAAAAAGATCTTATTTCATGCAGGTATACTAAAAGACAAAGGTATGTATTGTTCCCGAGGAAGTTATGGATTGTGAAAAGAAGCTATAACTCCCTCGGGAGTTATAGGTTTTTTTAAAAATTATGTCACTAATTCATACGACAACAAATACTAAAAAACAGAATAAAATAAATATTTAAGGGGGCTCCCATACAACAAACGTGATTTTTTTGTCGTTTTTATAGATAATGGTACGGAACCCTTCGTACCATTATCTATAAAAACATTATTATGTATTTATTATGGGAGGAAAACATCGTGAGGAAACCGGACTAATCCCAACCAGGCCTAGTTTACCCTCTGGGTTGGAAGGTAAGATGGCAGTCGCTTTCGTAAAAACTAGTGCCTACGCCAAATCTTGGGATTAGTTGTCAAGCGGACCCCAGGCTCCCATGAGCCGTGGCAATATGCCTGGACAACGCGAGGAAGAAGAAGAACCCTTCGTGCGCGAGTGCTACTCGCACTTGTTGTTTCTTTCCTCCAATTCTGATTAAATTCTGAATCCTTTAGATGGAGAAATAGTGTGCCTGTCACTAGTGTCCACCGATGAACAGCTGTGAGACGCTGATTCGAGAAACATGGATACCGTAAAACCACTCAACTATAGTCCAATACTGCAACTATGGTCCACAAGTTCAAAAGGAAATTAAGTATCTATGCCAATGTTCCTTGTGGTTTACTCTTAGTTTTACCTTCCATTTATAATCATACTTTGCCTTAGAACTACAAAAATATAGTAAAATACACACCTGAACGAGAAAAAATTAGTTTATTTGTGGACCATAGTTGGGAGCTTTGGACTATAGTTGGGTGGTTTTACGGTAGCCTAATGTAGTAGCAAAATAATAAGATGGGTTTTTTTGCTCTCAACAGTTTTATTTCCTGGGTTAGCTCTTAGTCTAATGTTCATTTACCATACATCTTTCTTTAAATCTGCTATCAACTGTCCGGCCCCTTAATTACAATTCCATACAGAATATGGTCATCGCAACTCTGACTTTATTTTACGTACATAAAGTGCATATTTCATTGCATTATTCCGGCATTAAACACCAAATTAAAACCTCAAATGAAAACACTGTCAATTTAAGCTTTATTCAGTAGAGTTAAGGTAGTTTATCTTAATATGCTGTGGGTTTAAAGCGAGATGCAAGTCTGTCTATAATTAAATTGATTTATTTCCATCCTGTCCCAAATTAACATGAGCGAAGGAGAAGACAGGTCTGAGAATTTGTTAATTTTCTTATGTGAAAATTACCATGAAATTGACCGAGCGAAGCGAAGGTCTCCGATCCAGCTTGGGCAAAAAAGCTATCGTATGCCTGTCCGGCGGTTCTCCTCTTTACAGCTCGTGTTTTACATTTTGTGACCAATTCGATTCAGTTTTTGGATTTATTTTGAATTACATACTTACATATTAGCCACTTTAGTCAGTCGCATCGCAATATCCAAGTTCCTGCAAGAAGAGATTGGAATCGAATCTTAATGATTTAGGTTTTAGTAATGCGATCAAACTGAACATCAATTCATTGACGTGCATGAGAAACATTTTTTTCTAAATTCCCATTTTTACCCAAAACTCCGTTGCACAACCGCAAAACGCGCGTGAAGTCACGTTCCAAATTTCGAAATTCAAAAATTCGTCCATGGAATTGTTCGCCTGGGAAAACGGTGTTTCCATTCACAAAGTTTACCGACCGCTGAGCAACAAACCAGTTTGAAGTTTACTACATACTTGTTGGTACTGAGAGGTCTGAATATACTGGGTATGACTTTAGAGATGAGTAGATAGTGGTTTGTTTAACAGTTGTGCGGTCGATTGGTTTCGGCCAGTGACAACCACAGACAATGCTGCTATCTCCAACGCTTTATTTGGTCAACGAATAACTTTGATGAATCTCCGTATTGTGAGCTCGAAGTACATATAAAATGTATGAGTGAAGGGATCAAGATTATACTGGATAGTTGGGTTCGGTATGCTGTCGGAGTGTCGTGGAGCAAAAAACGGGAACTGTTTAGGTAATAAGTATGTTTTTGACATTTTTATTCACGACTGGATATGTCATGTTTTGTTGAACTTTGTTTCTGGAACTTTTTCAATACTTTACAGACACTGCTAAGTGTTAAATACAACGGCATTAAAATACCGCTTGTTCAATGGAAGTGGAAAATCTTTATAGTATTTGTATTGGCTAGTGAAAACACATTCTTAAGTTCATATGTTACACGCAAGTTACTCTAAACACGAATTGGAGGCATACAGTATGTACATAAGTGCAAGCCTTTGAACAGAGGCGAGTGGAACTCGACGCGAAGCGTGACGAGTTAAAGGCCCGACCTGCGGTCATAAGTTACAGTTTTGTCGGAGGGGTCCTCACTTGCGAAGAGTGTGGCCGTACATTTACTGCGAAAATAGGCTACGTCAGCCACCTGAGAGCTCATGATCGTCGCTCTCACTAGACAGTACAAAATCAGTCGCCGAGGCCGAAACCGGCTAGGACGGGATGATGATGATGACGACTATAAGCCAAAATAAATTTCATATACGGAGGAAAAAAATACCAAGGCCTCCAGTGCCCAGCCCAGGAATCAAAACAGCGTCCTATGTTTATGCCACGAAAACTATTGCCAGACATAGGTAGATATAGATCTTGTTGCGGTAATGTTCATGTCGTTTTAAAATGTGAGCATAACTTCGATTGTTTGGGAGCGGCTTTTTGGCGGCAGGTTTTTGTTGAGACATTTAGGGTTCAAGCTAATTTGGTTGCCGTTATATATGGGTATACTTATATATTTGTAGGTAATAAGTGGGTAGGCAGTCGCGTAATAAATACTTGTCGAGCAACACGTCTTTTATTTAACAGTGGAGACGAGGATGGGATTAATTTAATTTTTCAATTCTGAAATGTCCATTGTAAAGTAAACCCTAAATGGCTTAGCTATTAAAGTCTGTGACTGTACAAAAAGCAATTTTTAAGGAAACCCATGGCAATATTGTACTGTTACTACTTATCCCCTTATTCATAAACGTCTACTAAAGTTGACAAGCCGCTAATAATCGTTTGTCCCTTTCCATCATACCAATACGCCGGAACTTATTATATACTGTACCCCTAGTGTAAATTTAATCGACATCATAACGTGACGAACGAGTTTGCGTTAAGTCTCATTTTGTATAGGATTTTGAGTTTCCAAAACGTCCTGCTTGGCGCGCTCTTTCTAAATCCAATACAAAATGAGACTAAACGAAAACGCGTACGTCACGTTTCGAAATCGAATTTATTTACACTAGGGGTACTGTTATGTTTACCAGTTAGAAATATGAACTGTCACAGAAAAATACGTTAATTTATGTATTGTAACTGTAGTCGAGAAACATGAGAAAGCTATTGTTATAGTCTACATCCAAGATGGAAGACTAATGTGTTTTCGTTTTTATTAAAGTGGCGCAAAGGTGCACAACTGTTAAAAGTAAAAAGTTAAAAATTAAAAAGTAAAAAAGTCTGAAAAACACCTATACATTACAAATGTATAGGTGTTTTTCAGACTTTCCCCTGTAGTATAAGACGAAATTACTTGCCAAATGTCATAGTTCTAGGTCAACAGAAAGTACGTACTTAGAAGTTTGATTTTTTCACAGCTTCAAGGGAATGTAGACTAGCCCTAAGTATATGTAACTCCTCTGGAGTTGCAGGCGTACATAGGCTACGGAGACTGCTTAGTATCAGGCGGGCCGTATGCTTGTTTGCCACCGACGTAGTATAATAAAAGGGTTTAATTTCAACTCGATATCTCAACGCGTTTCCGAAATGGTATTTGCAGACAGAAACATGGACAGCAAAGTTATCCTAATAAGGGTTCCGTTTTTTCACAATACTCGGTAAATTTAAGGAACCAACATCCAACTCACTTTGCGGCGTTTCTGTTATCATTGTAGTAGTAGTAAAACTCTTTAATGTACATAAATGAAAACAAAACAGGAAATAAAACACTCGTCATTAGTACAAAGGCGAACTTATCCCTTTAAGGGATCTCTTCCAGTTAACCTTGTCATCAATTACTAAATTCAGGAAGAATTTATGGTTAAACAAACTTACCTGAAGTGAAGTTTGGCCATAATTATAGTTACATCCGAAGAGAGTGCTAGATGCCTAGTACATTAAACAGTCGATAGTATAATTGTAAAGCTCTTTACGCTTACACGTGTGTGTGTATTCCATAAAAATACCTACACAGACACAGCTGCAACATTCTAAATTCTTAGATGTAGGCAAAGTCGTTTTTCCTCTTATTTTATTACCCTGGTCAGGACATAGTCATCATCACATTGTCGATACATAACTAAGAACAAACTGCGTACCTACTGTACTCAGTCTGACCGCACTATGTAATAAAATTACTTAAATAACATACGTTTTGTCTTTGAAGTTGTCTTCTTTACGAATAGTACCAACGTTATGTATTTATGTTTACATATTTTTGTTACGACATTGACTTCGATGCATACTAGTTACGTATTCTGTAGAATTACTTTTAAGATTGTTAGCTTAACAGTCTCGACGTGAAATATGTATTTCATACACTTTTTTTATTTCTTTGCCACTTGGAGAGCCTTTACACTTGCATATCTTATTAATATGTATTTTATCATTCTCAGACCGTTACGTCTCTGTAATATTGTATAATATAATATACTTGACTTAATGGATCTTTTGGACAAAATGTGTGTTGGATTCAACTCATGTTGGACGAAATGAGTGTTGACGTAAAACGGGTTGGACAAAATGCATGTTTGACCAAATACGTGTTGGACGAAATGCGAATTGAAATATCATTTGCACGAACTGCGTATTGGACGCACAGCTAACAAATCCATACTAGTTATGTATTCTGTAGCATTAGGTTATAAGCCTGTTAGCTAAACAGTCTTGACACTGTTTATTTTTTCATTATGACGCTTGGAGAGACTTTACACCTCCAAATCTTATTAGTATTAGTACTCTGACATTTGGGACCTTTTACATCTCCATAATGTATTATTAACCACAGAGATTATACATCTCTGTTATACATATTGTAGAAATTATTTATTTTAAGATTATTATAATGTAAGTTGTATTGACTTGTGAAAGAGCTCATGAGTTCTACTTGCAGAATATTTTCACTTTATTTTGGCGCTGCAGTGTATCTTCAGTCAGTCAGCATCAAACGTAGCGTATCGGACTATTATGCGTCAAAAAGTATCAAAAATTCTCAATCTTACTAGTTAAAAAAATATAATATATGGCACCGTAAAATTGTAAATACTCGTCGGTTTATAATCTAACTAGTTACATTATAAACAGGCGGTAGTTAGATTACAAACTAACCTAACCTAACCTACGTTAGATTATAAACTAACGGGTGTACAATCTTACGGTATCATATATATATAGAGCAATTAAACGGTTGCAGAAGCTTTTACACGCGAACTGTCGAAATATACCCCCATTTGGAAAAATAATTGAGAAATGCAAATACTTTTGGCGTTGTTTCATACTCGTACGCTGCTACTGATGCTGTCTGTACCATCGTCCACACAATGCACTGACAATCAACCCAACGACGATACACGCTTTTTATACCTTATTACTAAGACATAACGTCTACCTATGGTCAGATATTAAGAACGCGCTATAGTCTATGCTTTTGTACGCGGTCAGTAAGTCTCGTTTCTTTCCACAACCCACAACAGATTGTGGACTTAAATACAAAGAACCACTGCAGCTGTCCTGTCTACATATGATATTCAATCTTAAATCTATAATAATATGGTTGGAAATGAAAGAAGGATTGTATATATGATACAACTTATTTTAAAAAAGGCGTATGTAAGCAGGAGCTTTATAGGTAGTTATGACATTTTGTGCGTGATCTTAGGATAACTGAATGCGGTACAGTGATGTCATCGACCAAAATGCCTGTTTGAGCTAACTGTTATTCGGGAATGCGTCCGTCCTTGGCAAGGACGGCCATTTTTCAACCGACTTTAGAAAGGCAAATTGTGCGGGTACCTCGGACCACCAGCTTGAGTTTGACACTGACATATTCGCTAGCGTGTGCGTAACTTACTGTTTATGCATCTCGCTCGTAGGTACTCGCATATTAGCGCGAGCGACATGTAAGTATAGAAAGTAAGTTACGCAGACGTAAGCGAATATGTTAGTTTGACATTGCTAAGTCCCTCGGGAGTTATAGCTTTTTTTTCACAATCCATATCTCCCGCGGGAAAAATACATGCCTTTGTCCTTCAGTATGACTGCATGAAATAACATTATTTTTGAGCAAGTGTGATAAAAAGTAAGTATGGAGCGTCCTTGCACCGCAGCGAGCGTAGCTAAAGGACATTCCATACGTTACAAAATCTGCCCTGCCCTGCGCTGCGTGGAAATGCGTCGCCTGCGTCTCATAGTATAGTCAAGTTAAGGAAAAGTATGGAAGTAAGTCGTGTAGTCGTGCTTTTTTTGGATTCGTTAGATGGCGCAACTAGATTATTTCCCCCGAGTTGCACCGTTTCTATTATGTACGGAAGACCGTTAAATTTTAGGTATAAACTATAAAGTGCCGTAATTTTGGAGTAAATTAAAAGCTATTGGGTTCAAGCTAAGTAGTGTATAGAGAACACCTTGGTGCATAGTATATCTTAATTAAAAATATGTGCAATGTATGATACACTAAAAAATTTTTTTTTTTCGATTGCGGCTCGAGGATAAGTCAGTCGGTTGGTGCAATCTCAAGTTAAGCTTTTTAAAGCATTATAAACATTCAGTTAACTTTGCACGCCTGGGCAAATTATGGAACATGTATTTTTAATTATTTTGTACATTGTGCTTCGGGGGAAATTAAGAGAGACGTTAAAATTTAAAAAACGGTACTTATCTAAAGACACTACATTTGCACTAAATAAAAAATAGATTTTTTTTACCGGAAGTTTGTCAAAAAGTAAATAGAATTAATCGCAACGAACTGCAAGCGAAGGTGGTTGGCCGCACGCGGCGCGGGGCGCGCGGGGCGGGGAGATAGCGCAGCGCGCAGCTAGGATTTGCAATATCCGACAATTTTTCGGATCCGGATACATAGAAATAGGATATCAAGAACGACTGTTAAACTTCAAAAGTGCGACCAAAAATGAAATGCAAGTTTGTGCGTAAATTCTCTATGTGAGATCAAAAATAGTGATGTCATGTTACAACATATTAATAATCTATCGGTGTTTGACCGCTTTATCGACTGCTTATTCAAATGTGTTTGATTGTATTAAAAAATGTTATACGAGTAGGTATGAAGTCGCTTCCCTTAGGGTCATATAGGGCCCAAAAGGTGCCTTTGATGAAACCAGCACCATATTTTAGTATTTTGTTAAGCATGTTATTTTGACAAAAAACCATCGGGAGACAGTTTCTAACGTGGTTAAGTCACAAGTTATGACGTCATCAAAATGGCCGGTGCCGTGTTCAGAATATTGCGTATACCACAGAAAGTATATCACATGTAAGCTTGTGTGGGGTGTCATAAAAAGCAAAATTAAATGCGCTACAATATCGTTTATATATTTGACCTTGTAAATACCATAGTTTGCGAGAAATTAAAAGTTTTATTTAAATTTTCCCGAAAAAAAATCCGTTTTTTGTTTTCATCAACTTTACTAGTAACTTTACAGGAAAACATTGTATCAAGATATGAATGCTACATTAGTAAGCTATAAAATTCCATTAAAATTTTGAAAATCGGTTTATAAACTAGCAAATTACACTATTTTTGTTCCATACCGGATGACACCACCACAAGAGTCGGATGGCTGTTTCAATACAATTTGCAAGGCAAATGATGTTTAAGTAAAGGTAACTTGCTGAACGATATTTATAGTAAAGTAATATTTTCGATAAAAGTATTATTATCAAAATTAAGAATACTGACATTGTTTTATTGTAATTTACTCCGGATCTAGCTAATTAAAGTTACACACTAATTAAAAAAAATATTTATTTTTTTACGTACTTATTATTTTGTCCCAGAGCATGCACCTTCGCATGCGCAAAGCATAGTGTATTTAAATCCGTGTTTTACTCACCCACACCCTGTATAGCGTTCTTTGCACTTGCCAGACAATAGCTCCTTGCAGCTGAGACTAGCATCAGGAAGGGTTTTCTACAAAGAGGTGTACGCTGGTCCATCATTTTTCTTTCGCCAAGCCTAGTTGCAAGAATCTAGCATTTGTGGGTCGCTATTCAGGTAAATTGGTCCCAATGTGGGTCTGTTAAGCCCTTTTTATATGCTGTAGGAGAGCATCCTGTTGATGGAATATACTCGATCGCTCTGTTTTTAGGGTTCCGTAGCCAAATGGCAAAAAACGGAACCCTTATAGATTCGTCATGTCCGTCTGTCTGTCCGATTATTTCCTAAACAAGATCCTCCTCGCAGTATTTACAATACCTATTTGTGTCACTACTGGGAAGTTATATGTAGGGTTTGCAATTAGAATATTGTGATATTCTAATTATTCGAATATCCACCAAAATAAATATCCGAATAAACGGATTTAGATAACACAGAAATAACGTTTTTAACTATGTTTTAATACAATGATATTACCCCAACCAATTTTAAATGATGATGACAAATGACAAAGAGCCGACCATCTTAGCCCTATTCATTTGGAGATATTCTAGTGGTTGATTATCAGACCAATTTTCTCCCCTTCCTACTCTACTATCCTAGCCTTGGCCTCCAGGTGGCTTTTGTTTTGAGCCTATAGCCCCAAGTCATCAGGATATCGAATGATCTAATGTTTGCATTAAGCAACATTCGCATTCATTGTATAAAGTTACTGCGTGACATAATGTACCTATCAAAATTGATGTGCTGTAAGTATTTGAATTGATTAAATATATGAAAATACTATATTTAAATGACAAAATGGTATGAAATTATTCATAAATTTCATTAGAAAATTGTTTCGGTTATAGGTCAATAACCATATTTAACGGATCCGTAATATCCGGATCTTATAGTTGACGGATATCCGGATATTTCGGATATCCGGATCTCAAACCCTACGCGCAGCGATTGTTCCGAGACAGTTTGTTTGACACTTTTGACGGGCAACGAGCACAAATCTTTCTTCTGGCATTAAAACGGAACTGTTGTTTTAAACAATCATTGAGTGAACTAAGTAGTCTAACGTTTTCGTAAGTATATGGAAAAACGCGATCTTTCGAATTTAACAAACATTGAGCGTACCTGTATTTAATTTGTTGACTGTCTGTCTGCATACTCAGAAACCCTACTATTTTTGCAGTACATGCCACTACTCGTGCCTCAAGAGCCGTGCTTCGTCGGTGCATCTACGCGCGGTCCTTCTCTTGCCACTAATCACGCGCTTGTCGCTTCTGTGTATTTATTGCTCTACGTTTTTGGTACTTGATTACAAAACTGCATGTTCCGTATAAAAATGCCAATTTTTTATGGGGTGCGAATGTAAACAAAATCAAATGAATATGATTGCATCAATTTCCAATAGTATTAAAATTTCCCCCGAAGTACAACGACACTAAAACATGAAAAACTACTTTCCGGATGTCGCACCCTGGTGCGAATTTGACATTGGATTAAGATATTTTTTCTAATTATTTACTCAATTTGCACCGAGTACATTACTTTCCCCAGACCCGCAATGGCCAAAATAGATTTTTTTCTATGTTGTTTTTTTTTTTACCTGTTCCGTAGCTTAAATTAACATAAATAACACGTGCGAATTTAGATATAAGTGTTGTAAAACGTACGCCAAATTGCACCGAGTACACCTTTTTTCTCTTCTTAGTTATAACCATTACATTATTTTCAGCCGATTTCACCCCTTTCCGGGGGGGTGAATTTAGTAACGATTGTATAAAGTTCGATTTTTAGCCCATACAAAACAATCCGTAGTGATTTTATTAGTCCTTAGAATTAGTTCCTGACTTTTGTGAAATTTGACTTAATTTGACCATACTATCAGCATACGCTTAGCCTGAGAACCCTGACTGAATGACACGATAAAATAAGAGGCCTTTTCATCTGTGTGAGATGTTTTAAGCAGCCTCCTGGTAACGACACTTGGGTTCGTGGCTGTATAGCCCTATGCGAGAGAGGATACCACGTCCACACACGCGGCAGGTGTATGCTTGCCCAGGTGGGTGAGGGTTGGAGGCCTGCTCGTGGCGCCTCATGCGTTTCTCTTTTAAAGAGGTAAACCAGGCATCGTCGTATTTGGATTGACCATCATGAATAGCATGACGCCATACGGGTCGGTCTTCGGCCAGTTTTTGCCATTGGTTACATGAGATGTTAAAAGCAACCACATCACGCTTGACGCAATTTTTGAAGCGCAGCATTGGTCGTCCGACCAGTCTTTTTGCGTCTGCAACCTCCCTTAGCAGGATTATTTTGATGACACGATAAAAGCTTTCTAATAAAGTGACATTTCCCATATCTACAAGACACTATTTGTTTTATGTTCTCTTAATCGAAACTTTACTACGATTATAAAACCCACTCTACTATCCTGCTATGCAATCGACAGAGCTCTATAAACTAGATAAACAACCCTATTACACAGCTATTAGGAATTAATTCACTTCGTTATTATCTATGTAACCCAATCTGAATTATGCAGATAGTGATTGTTGCATTAAATTGGTTGAATTTGTAATTTAATGTATATTGAACGCATACATTGCCCCGCGTTCCTACCATTTGAATTCTAAACTTATCTAAATGTTACAAAGTCTCTTTCTGCATATTTGCTTAATGAAATTTGATGTTTGATGGTATAGAACTTAACTAGACAAACCATCATAAGTGTAACTTCTAGATATGTATCTATTATTTAAGATATAAAATCGCTTTTAGAGTAGGTACGCTATTTCTCGTGTACCCTGCCTCTCCATGTACTCTCTGTGCCCTGACTCCCTTAAACCGCCCTATCCAAGAAATTACTCGAGAACTAGCGTTGTCTAAAAAGAATTGATTTGTGGCAGGTATGAATTAACCCTTAAATAAGGCAATCAATAGTAGCACTTAGCTTCGTATGGTCAATTCATAAATGTCAAAAAATTATTCTTAGGTGACTCCGATAATAATGAAAGCCCGCGATTATACTATAGCTTGCTTTGACTCACACTTGGAAAGCAAATGTAATATCACCCCTGTAAAACCGCATTCTTTAGACGTAATAAGTATTGGTAAGACATTGCGCTGATACATACATTAAGTATACTTGTATCGTATACGCATCTTGTAATTAATGGCCTCGTAATCCGAAAGGGCTAATGGGTGTATCATTAGCGTTGTAATGATAATGCAATGTTCGGAAGCAGTTTCAACAACAGTGATACATTTTATATTAGATTACTAATTAATGTATAATAAATATATAGTCAACGTAGGTTTGATGGTTTTAAACGGTTAGTGAAACTAGCTGTACCTCCTCTTTTTTGTTTTAATGTTATTTTTTGTGGATTTATTATGTTGACTAAGAAGACTCAAAACAAGTTCTATGGCTCTTTGAAATTCCTAAAACTGATGATTACTACTGTGGTTGGCTCTTCTCTTCAAACTTTACTACCACCAACTGGTGGTGGTGGTAGTGGTATTTTGGGTGTCCCGGAGAGCCGCAATATCAACTCCAAAGAGCCGCATGTAGGTCGCGAGCCTCGGTTTGCCGACCCAGGGGTTGATATAACTATCAAATAGCGTTAGAATTAAATTACTTTTGTACCTTTCATACGGTTAGGCATATCTTTTTTTACATTTTAAAGAAACAAAAAGGTTATTCGTTTATCTTTCCTCTTGTCATCCGTAGGCCAAAATAAAAATCAAAGCGCTTATTTTCGTATCAATGTTACCTGTTTATATCCGAAAAAATACCATGTTACATAAACACTGAAAGAAACACATTTGATACATTTAAAACCTAATAGCCTAAATCATGTAAAAAGTAGACCAGTCCACAGGTTTATGAGCAGTATTTAGCAGTAAATCCGACATTACGTCCCGTTTCTAAAATAAACAGCGTTTGATCGCTTCGGCGAATCGGCAACGGTGTCTCGAATCGATACGGGGAATCGAGATGGGCGAGAATTCTGTTGACATCGTATTTGACAGAGTTGGTAAGAAGCCAACCATTGATTGCAATTGAATTTGTAACATAGTGTAGCGTAACCTGAAATCTTGTTTAAGACTCACACGAACCTACCCGCCGCTATATTATCGAAGTTTAACGAAGTTAAATAATTAAATAATATGAAATTAGGCTTGAATATTCAGGTAACATATATTAAAAATAAACAGCGTTTGATCGCTTCGGCGAATCAGCATCAGCAACGGTGTCTCGAATCGATACGGGGAATCGAGATGGGGCGGAATCATGTTGATGTAGCATTTGGTGACAGCCTAATAGAGTTGGTAAGAAGCCAAGTATTGATTGCAATTAAAATAATTTAAGTAACATAGTGTGTTGGCGTAAGCTGTAATCTTATAACTCTTAAGTTACAGCTTAGTTTTCCGAGACTGCATTTAAGACTTCAGTCGATTCTCTTTTCAAGTCGGTTGAACTTTTGATCAGCTTAAATGTATTAAACAGCCAGTATGGTTTTTTTTTTAGTTTTGGTTCTATAGTTTTATGTGGTTGTTCAGTATTAGGTAATGTAGTTACAATACAAATAGCCGATACAAGGTATTTCCCGACAAGTTTCATACAAACCGCTTTATCAACAGCGGTCCTTGTCAATTTATTGTTTCAAGTTACTCCGTCAAATGCGCCCTGTGGCATGTCCAAAAACATGTTGACGAGATTACTTTACCCCGATATTGGAACTATAGGAGGGGCCACATACTAACCGTCAATGGGGGCCCGTATCGATGTATTGCCCCAGCGTAGAACAATACCAAATTGTCGAGTCACTGCATTCAATAGTCATGAACGCGTGGTGCAAGTGGAAATAAACATTTACACTATGTTTTAATTTAACTATAGAAAGTTACATTATGGAGGTTTTATCACAAAACAAAAGCTTTATAAGTATAAGATTTTAGAGTAAATTAATGCCATCCACGATGATACGCAGATTTGTCAAATCTAACCTTTTATATTTTATAACATGACAATAGGAGTCGACACGGTTCGGAGACCCACACAATGGCAAGTTCCGAGTAGGATCGAGAATACGTTTTTAAATTTTGTTAAATAAAATTGAACTGAACGAACCAAATAATAAACCTCTACGCACATTACGTTTTTTCTTGTAATGAGCATTTGCTATGAGGCAACCTATTCATCCACGGTATATTTCCTATAAGATCAATATGGTGAAGACTGTATCAGGTAAGATCGTCTACAAGATCTTACGTCGCTTCTAACTCTTGCGTTTGTGCAAATACTCCACTTACAAGGTCGGTACAGCAAAAGGAGTACGTATACAAATACGAGGGTTCTTTCCCTATGAGTCCCATGACGGTCTTCCGAACCAAAAAAATGTATATACCGTCTTGTCTTGTCCACAATGATCTTACCTAGTTATAATTTTTCGACCAATTTGATTGACTGTATTGTGTGAGAAAATCCGTACGTTGTATGCAGTCACTCTTCGGTTTTTTCCCGAATTTTATTTTTAAACCATTTTTGTATATCTCTTTGGAACCACTGCCAATGAGTAATGTTTTGTGTAACTTGTACCTATGACCTCTCGTACCTCGGACCACAAAACTCGTTGCATTTAGAAAGTGACTGACATTAACAATATAGGTAATTTGGACAATTTAAACATTGCTCTGCGCACTATAAGCATAATACTTGGTCAAATGGTCATCGTCATAAAACGGAGAGATCGTGCAATCGACGGGTATTGTCTTCTGCCTTTGTATTAAAATATTTCGTTAGAGAAATGCTGTGATTATCATAGTACTCAGAATTAAATTTTACTCGACTATTCCATAAAGAAAATGAATAATTTTCAAGTGTAAACTGTAAACGGAGGTCTTCGGGCAGTTTGCGGGCACATGATTTTACAGTGTTAAGGTAACATTCGGATTCAGACTGCGCAGTGTCAAATCTCAAAAATAAATACGAGTGATATGAGGACGTAGTGTGGATCGGCAATTAAACGTATTGCTAGGATTGTTAGTTATCGAGTCCCATCCAGATGCAACCAGTGTTGATACTGTTGATGAGGCATTCCTCCCTGTGCTCATTCGTTGTTATTAACGAATGGAGACTAAACGCTGGTTGTTTTGAACTGTATGTTGTCCTACTGCTGGGCAAAGACCTTCCCCCACAAACGTTACATAACATAAAACACTTAGTTGCGAGAAACTCCCTTTTGACACTCGTGCAAAATATATTTTTTACTGTCCAAAATTAAACGTCAAACACTACACCACTCGATGTCAACCGTGTACCTGAGGGCCTGGCCAAGATGACAACAGTACATCGTCAAACGCAAAAAAAAAAAAACACTTTTTCAATTTCTCCCGGTTCTGTGTAGTCTTTGGCTATTCCTAATAAGGAGTCTAGTTCGTTTCATCATCACCTATATAGTCTACCAAATCGTTTTGAGCAGGACTGCCACTCAGTGGTGCTCATGGTCCACAGCTCGGTGTATTCCCATAGTCCCCGCCCCTCGTGACCGCCGCTATACATGACGCGGGGACAGATGGGAATGATTCATATAAACGCACTTATTCCCATCTGTGCACTGCGAGGCCAAATAGAAATACACCCACAGCGCACTCAGATATTATTTGTGTTCATATTTCCTAACACTTAAAAAAACACGTCTTGAAATGTAAAATAAACTAGATTATACAAATTTGCCGTGGTTTGTTTGTCGTCTCTTATCTGATATCAGTGGACGCTCCGTCTCAGTGATCTCAAATTGTTTAGATTACATGGTAGGTTTACTACAGATAATTTGAAGGCGAGGTATGATCAAGCCGATCAACATGTTTATTGCACTCATGTTAGTATCCTTCTTCCTTCTTCCTCGCGTTGTCCCGGCATATTGCCACGGCTCATGGGATGGGACTCATGTTAGTATACAGTTCTTTAAAACTACTTATTACAGTTACACATTCATGAACCCTGCAAAGACATAGCAACATCCAAAACATTAACCTATCAGATTTTAAAAGATAACATGCAATATGAACGTAAGCCAATTCGAAAGAGCGTGGATGCGTATAGCTATCACATGTGGTGGACATTTGATCTTTGTTTTAAAACATGCTGAATAATCGTTACAAATAATAGCTCTGTGGATTGAAGACCTTGCGAACTCCCATGGCAAAAACTGAATCGACATAAAAGTATACATATTATATTAGTACCTGGGCGACCGAGCTTTGCTCGGTTATAACTATTTATTGTAATATGGTGGTATATAGGTGATAATCTTAACTACATTTTTTTACTAAATTAAACTTGTCTAAAACAATAAAAATTTTAAAAAAATATATAAACTTAAACATATAAAAAAAAAAAAGTTAGTCACCGGGCGAGATTCGAAACCGTAACACTCGTTTAGCAGTCCGCGTCTTAACCCGCTGGACCAGACGGACAGTGGCCGGCAACACGAAATTAGCGACCATATTCTGCGTCGAAAGAAAAACGCATGAAAACTCGAAAACACGCGTTTTCCCAAACATATGACTAATCTAGATAGATTGTATACCCCCAAAAACCCCCATATACCAAATTTCAGCGAAATCGTTAGAGCCGTTTCCGAGATCACAGAAATATATATATTTATATATATATACACAAGAATTGCTCGTTTAAAGGTATAAGATAAGTAATTAATTATTCATCTTGCTCACAAAATTTCACATGAATCGGTTTAGAAATGCGACCTGTACTGGAGAACAGCCAGACATGCGAAATCATTTTATGCACTAATAGCTGTTAATTATTTTGTATTGTAGGTGTATTGCGTGGCTAGGATGCTATTAGATTAGCTTAGTTTAGCTGTGGAACAGGCTTCATATTAATCTCAATTATTATAAAGTGACTGCTCTAAAGGAACGGGATTTAATTTCTTTTAATAACAATCCTAATCTAGCTCTTTCATTATTTGCTACCTTTATACGGACATCGAAACAAAACTGCATTATTAACGATCTGCCAATTAATCCTAAAAAAGGACTGATATAATTGCACACTTGATTTGCGTTTCAAAATCAATTCAAGGTGCAGACTGCAAAAACTGGATTTCTTTATAAGGTACGGTGGAGTGACCTGTTGGTACTTAGTCACAGGGATATATTTGAAGTGCCCTGTGTACTTGTATCCATTTGCATATAATAAGTTTTCACAATAACTTTTAAATCCCTTGCGTACATAAATGAAATTAAAGTGGGCGTCGATCGCTTAAACATTTTGGCTGTTTGACCATGTCTTGTTTTTCGTCAGAAATATCTTGTTTTGTATTTTGACATTTTTGATGATTTTTCTGTATTTACGGGTCATGAATTTTGACAAAAAGATTTACACGTGAACCGCTTGTTGTTCCTATATTCCTGATAGTCCTTTTACTCGGCCAAAGGCAGGGATATTTTTTAGGTGCGTATGTGCCAAAAGATTCGTTTTTTATAACTCGGTTGGGGTAACGTAGGCTACATTTTAACGAAAAAATGTAGGCGTAGTCTAGAATCTAGAATAACATGTAGTCAGGAATAAAGGGTTTGTTAACCGTTATATTATATAACACAACCTCATTGATTTAATTTTGCTTAAATCTCGATGAGTAGTTGATGATTGTTGAAAGACAAATATAGTTTTATGAAGTTCATAAAAGCTTCTTAAATTTACACTACTACAAAAGTCTCTTAAATTTACCTCCGACGTTTTGACGTCCGAGGGTTTGGGGATCTCATCCACATGACTGGATTAGTCATTAGTATATGTAAGCGAGAACCAAAATCGACAGTCGATAAATCGAATATCGTTAGTGTTGTGTCGACAGAGTAGTGTTAATTTTAAATTTGATATAGAATGTACCTGACATGTAACTTGGCGTTATTAATGTATTTGTAGGTAACATCCCTAGTGCGTATTGACATAGTTAAATGTACTACGTACTAGATACGCTATCGAGAACAAATTGTGTCCGCCATTTTCGGCGCTAGTCAGAAGCGCAACTGTTATGACAACTTTTCATTTTCTGTCTAAATACTTACTGTAACTGTAATGAATCTAGATAAATTTTATTTATTTTCATTAAAGTGTAATGAATGAAATTTATAAAAATAGTCTTAAAACCTTTTGTTGACTCTCGTACTCGTAGCAATTTAGATCAAATCCCACTTATAACTTAATATATTCTTTAAATATAATTTAAAATACTTCAAAAAATTACAAGATAACAATTAATTTATCATTTTATACTACGTCGGTGGCAAACAAGCATACGGCCCGCCTGATGGTAAGCAGTATCCGTAGCCTATGTACGCCTGCAACTCCAGAGGAGTTACATGCGCGTTGCCGACCCTAACCCCCTCCCGCCCCTCGTATATATTCTACAAACAATAAGGTAAATTATCATTAGTACCTCCATGTTACATCTTCGAAATGTAATCTATGCGCCAAAGAAAATGGCGTACCACCGCTAGTGTTTAAAGTGACGTTTCCAAATAATTTAAATAAGCTTAAAACAAAACATTTTTCGCAGTGGATTGTTATTATATTGCTTTTTGATATACATTTTCATTTGGATTGGATTGGAATACATTTTCATAACGCATAAAGGCATTTTCAATTTAATTTTCGTTACATGTGTGGCATCTCGCCAGTAGTCGGAGACATACTAAACGCAATGAAGTGCCGGCACTTCAAAGAGGTTTGGAATCATTTTGTTGAAGATGCCGACTCCATACTATACTCATACTCAATGCTAATAGTGCGCAAAATGTTCCACTCAATAAACAAGACCAAGTGCAGGTAGTTCGAAAAACTCGCGCGGCTAGATGTTGATGTCAACTTTAGCCAGTCTTCTCCGAGACCACGGGGACAACGCCGTCCTCGAAACGTTGGAGGTAAATTTAAAACTTAATACGCGATTAAGAAAATATCGTTTAATTTTAAATCAGTAAAATAAACCTTATCTATCGTTTTCATTTTGGTTTCCAAATTCGAGATGTGGGATTTTACAATCGCAGCGTCGGAATATTCTCTAGCGGTTTTACCATTTAGCCGACACCGACCACAGCGTTTCTGATTTGTCAAACAAATGGCCTGTGTTGAGAATTCTTGAGGTTTTCGCGTGAATAGTCTTGTGAGCGCGTTGATTTGTAATGGCTCCGCCATACATAGGTCACTGTAGGTAGTGTCTGTACAATCTACTCTCCATCGCTCACGCAAGCAATTGGAATATTAGGTGAGTACTTCCGTGGGTGAAGTAGCGAGGTCGTGGGTTCACGATACGTTACGTACGCGAATGATTGATTTTCAGTAGTCAAGAAAGGCACTGCAGAAAGGCCACGCACGTAACCATCATCAACACTGTTCAATTGACAACCTATAGACCTTAATGCAAAGATATAAAGGTCATTTACTGTTAGTTAAGAGTGTTCAGGCTCATTTAGAAGATGTGATAGATCGTATGCAAGTTTCGCTACATTGCGGTATTTGATTGATCGTTAGAATTGTGCCTCAGTAGTCGGCAATGTAACCAAACTCATGTCTTAGCCACCTACCTGAGCCTTGCGATGTATAGACGTGAATTGTATATCGATAATAATTCTAAACATTTTAAATTTAGTATTATTATCGCTATACTATTATTACTCGTGTGATTCGTCGTTCTTAATTCATTGCATTCGCCTCTCTAAATTGCGATACCTTATAGTCAAATATCAAATATCAAATATCAAACATTTATTCAGCAAATAGGCCACAGGGGCACTTTTACATGTCCATTTTTACAAACAATAAATTAAAAAAAAAACAATTACAAATATCGAATCTATGAAATAATAAATACTTTATTAGAGATGTATACTGTCTCTAAATGTCAAATTACACAAAAAAAAAACTATGATAAAAAAATAAAACCATAAAATACTAAAATTCTTTAGAGATGTATAAGTCTCTAAGTGTCAGAGATAAAATATAAAAAATATAATTATTAAATTATCCTTAGAGATGTAGAGGGTCGCCAAGGCTTGAATTTTTATATAAATAATTAAAAGACAAAAAAATTAAAACAGACAAGAACCGAATGAAGTGTCTCACGTTAATGTCACTCAAAAGTAAAGTTACATACTTTAACATAACATGTACCCCGTGTAAGCTTAAACAGACCGGTCTCCACAAACAGCACCCGTTCACGAGTATGACGTGTATCTCAGCCATCGCCTCCCTCAACCTTCATTCGGGAAAGTGGCGACCCGATCAACGACGCCACCGTAAGTTGAGGTTGACGACGCCACCGCAAGAAGCGTGTAGCCTTTTTGGATCTGGCTGACATAAACCTTCCAGTTAATTCCGATGCCTCCGACTAAAATTAACATGTCAAAAATTTTCTAGGCGGACTCATTATTACACCACTCATGTTATATTTTTTTTGTATGTGATAGCCAGCAAACGAGCAGACGTGCCGCCTGATGGGAAGCGGTCAACGTCGCCAATTGCCCTAATAGTCCCTATTATGTTCGTGACCCGTACCAGAATTCGTAAACACGTTCACTTAGAGGGCCACCCCACACCAGCGAATCCCGAGCGTCGGCGTCTCGTCAACTGTATGGCTGCTGCTCGACGCAACGATGGCGCACCTGCGCAGCGACGCCATTTTCCATAGCGCTGACTAGACGCCGACGCTCAAAAAACGCTAGTGTTTGATGGCCCTCAGGGTCTCGTCGGTTTAGGTATTTTTTTCACTTAGGAACATCTATTTTTTTTACTGGGAGAAACTTCTAAAAGTGAAATTTCTAACAGACAATGAGCGAATTTTAAATGAGCATGTCAAATAAATCTTAAAACAATAGTTAGAAACCTACGCATGTAAAATTCGAGCTAACGATTAGTTCCAAACAGCCTGACCTCGATCTACCTCTACCTACGTAGCGCCTAAACGTAGGTGACGTAACATTGACCGACTGAGCCCAATAAGGTCTTTTCTAAAGACATAAAGTCGAATAGACATCGCATGTACCGCGAATTGTAAGAAAATAGTAGAATTATTTACATGTGGCGTCAATGGCGTGTGGGAACTGGGAACCAAAATTATTATTTATTTTTAAAATAAATGTACAAATATATCTGGAATAATCAAAATTTTATTTATAACATTTTAAACTGTTTTCCAATATTTAAAAATGTCTAGTACGTATCTCAAATAAAAATAAAAATATTACTTTGCTAATCCGCGAAAAGATAACGTGCTGGTCAATTCGTGCCGCCAACCCGTTATACTTACTTGTGTATTTTTGCAAGCAATTAATGTCCCCACCCTCCCACCGCAAAAATAAATACGCAAATAAATATAACAAAGCACCACCAAAAGTATGACTCGACACGTGTTTCGCCTCTCTACGAGACATCTTCAGGATCTAAATAGTTGCATAGACTTTACATTTATATATTTTATTTAAATTCTATTCATTGTTTGCTTTTGTCTATTAATTATATTTAGGATATTGGATCAAGAACGAACCTAATTTCCTAATAAAAATATAGAGGGCTGCAAAAAACTGTCCTGGTCGGAAAGCATGAAATCGGACCGCAAATTTGATGTATTGAGTAACAGAATGTGTTCTCTAGAAAATCATTCACAGGCAGATGTGCACTTAAGTGATTTATCTACTTATATATGTCTGCGGAATTTCCATGCTCCAAATAATTAAACTATAAGAACAATGATGTAATTAATGTTTTATTATTCGGCTATACATGATGACCTTTTAACTTCGTGAGTTCACATTATATTCAAAGGAGGTTTAAGAGTGATCGGAACGATAAGTGATGATCGATAACGATGGGTAATAACTATAGTAATTAAGGTTAAATACCGTACTTTCGATATCTCCTGTTAGAATGGGAAATTTATACTAAGAGAGGGACAGAAAGACGCTGGTGCTCATGCGATTATACAACTAATTGTTAATAGTATTAAGGTATAGAATGGCGTAAACATTCAAAATGAAACCTTGTGTATTTTACGGTCGTGGGATAATTACCTAGGGCAGTCTGTGTTAATAATTTTATTGCGTTAATTTTATTTTCATTAACCCATTGACTGCCAAAGGCGTGAACTGACGCGCTTGGCTATACAGCCAAGGCTATACAGGTGATTCAGGAGACGTGAGCAGGATCAAGCCTGTCTATTAAGTAAGTTATGAGCAACTGTTTTGTACTAGTATGTGTGAGATTCACGTTAATTTAATTTTTACTGTTTAAAAAAAAAGTTTTATTTTATTTACGACAATTATGGTCACCCTCTTTGTTTTATCCATAACAAGTGACAAATTGAATGTCATCGGAATCTGGTTACTTTTGAAAAATCGTATCTCACTCAGTTGTGACATTTTTTCTTCATAATCAAAGTGCTGTCATGACGGTTAAAGAGGTTTTATCTTTGTTAATTAAGTGCTGTAGGGTGTCCATGATTGTAGATAATAAAATTTGTCCTTATCACAAAGTTAAGTAACAGATAAACAGCGTGATTGTTTTGCTTAAATATGATGGTGAACGATTCAGTATCATTTACTTATTGTGTAGGCTTAGTCCTGCTCACGTCTCATGAATCACCCTGTATAGTGAAAATAAATCATTGACCGGTCAAAACTATCTCGTATGTCCGGCTGTTCTCGACAGGTACCATACGTTCCGTATATACGGGACTGTGACCGTAATGAAGTATCGCGTCCCGTATTTTTTTGTCCCGTATATTAATACTGCTGTAGAACACGTATATAAATGGTCACCTGGTGGTATACCTACGTGACTATGTATCCCCCCCCCCTGTGACGCCATTACTACCCCATTCCGATTTGCGAATAATTGTGGCAACCCTATTTACAGGTCGCATTTGTCAACCGATTTTAGTGAAATTTTGTGGGTAGGTAGGTTCGATAATTATTTTGAATTCTTCTTTCGGTGGAGCCATGGGCGTTCACAGATCCACTAGTCTCTGCTAATATTATAAATCGAGCTTAACTCTTTCTCTCTGTCTATTACTCGTACCTCTTCGCGCCCGCTAAATAGATATATTTAGATTAATTTTGGATTGGAATGGAGATAGTTTAAAAACCGAGAAAGGATAGTTTTAATCAATTATCATCATCATCCCACGCTAACGAAATCGCGGGCAACAGCTAGTATAGTAATTAACGCGCTTAAAAGACTACTCGCGCGAAAACCTCAAATCCTCAACACAGGCCATTTGTTTGACAAAGTACAAACGCTGTAGTCGGTGTCGGCTAAATGGTAAAACCGCTAAACTACCTCAAGATTGGCGTTCGGATCACGTAACAGATCCATGAGATAGGCGGGCAGCGAGTACAAATAATTAAACTTCCCGTTTAAGACAACTAAACTGCGGAATGAACTGTCACCCGTGGTATTTCCGGACCGATACGACCTTCAAACCTTCAAGAGACCGATACGACGTTCAAACATGGAGTTCAAAACTTGAACGCTAGTTAGTAGTATCTAGATTCCGCATGAATCCATTTTTTTTATTGGAAAAAGGTAAACACTTGACCACAAACTCACCTGATGTTGTAAGGCAGTGTCTTACCTGAGCGAATAACTCGCGAACGCGAAGCGGCGCGGCGCGGGTGAATTCAATCCTTTGATACCTATGGAAGTGTCCTCCGTGGGCGATCTCCGAATGCCGTTGGGCCGCCGCGCCGCGTCGCATTCGCGAGTCATCGCCCACGTAAGCCGCTGCGTAAGTGCCGATGCAGTCTAGGAAGGAGCATGATTACGTACAAGATGTCTATTTACTCTCGATTTAAAACGATCCAAGTTATAGTGGGCTTGGAATAAGGTTTTGACGAAGTGAGTTCTACTAGGTACTTAGCCGTTCGTAGGACAGATATGTATATACAAATGTATACTGGAGCTCATACAAAAATAAGTTAAAATTAGAAGCAACAATATTTCAAATTTTAATCTCAAACCATTCTCAATTCAGTAGATTGGTGATCTTGGAACGTTATTAGTTATTACATGAATAGATAAAGCCGAGTGGCGACGCGTTAACGCGCTGGCCACGACATTGCACGACTGGCTTCGGCTAAGACAACAACCATAGGTTGGAGCGAAACACAGCGATCGGACCTTTCGTTCCCACCTATGGTTGTTGCCTTAGCCACCAGTCGCGCAATGTCGTGGCCAGTCCGTTAGCCTTCCCCTTCGGCCGCGTACTCAACCAGAGCTTCGTAACCAGATGCGATCGAAAACTATTTCTGCCTTGTACGAAACCGGTTGCGATCAAAAACTAATTTCGTCTTACCCGTAACCAGTTACGATCGAACACTTCTCGTTCTTATACGAAACCAATGTCTGGGCCATCTAGCTATACATTTTTTTTTTCAAATATTTTGTCATGATACTCATGATAATTTCTTATCCTGTGCATTTTTTGGAAACTATTGATTTAACAAAACTCAACTCAAGCCAGTGTCTTTTAAGGAACAAGGTTACATTGTATTTGCCAACAAAGTATTTGAATATTATCAACTGGTACAATTTTTGTGTTCTGATTTTTGACTAGATATATAACGTGTACAGTACTTATACTGTATAACAAGGTGTATAAATATAATCTTAGCTGACTTTATCAACGGTCGAAAGGTTTCGTACAACAAAGAAAAGTGTTCGATCGTAACTGATAACTAGTAAAACGGAATTAGTTTTTGATCGCAACCGGTTTCGTACAAGGCAGAAATAGTTTTCGATCGCATCTGGTTACGAAGCTCTGGTTGCGTACGCGGCCGAAGGGTAGCCTTCGTAGGCAAACCAAGGCTAACTTGATTTCCTTGTGTTTATGTGCTTAAAGAAAATGGCTAGCCCGTGGGAATAGTAAAAGCGATTGCTTATTTAAAATCGCTTATGACTTGCGCCGCCATTTTCTATCGGCAGACGAACTGTCACGGGCGTCAATACAAAGCGAGGACGCAGTCTGTTTACATTTTAAAACGTATTTAAATTTCAGATAAGCCATCTATTGTATATTTATGGCCGTACGACGGTACGACTTTGTTTTTCCTTATTATCTGCTTTCGCGAACGTACATGCTATAGCCTATAACACGTTTTAGACGTGGCAAGTCTTGGAACATGACCGCTACGGCATTGACTAAGACATTTAAAATTGCAATTTTATGCCAGTATTGCTGTATTAACATTCGTTTTTAGGATTCCGTAGTCAACTAGGAACCCTTGTAGTTTCGCCATGTCTATCTGTCCGTCCGCGGCTTTGCTCGGTGGCCGTTTTTGCTAAAAAGCTGCATTTTAAATACATAAATATTATAGGACATTATTACACAAATTGACTAAGTCCCACAGTTAGCTCAATAAGGCTTGTATTGAGGGTACTTAGGCAACGATATATATAATATATAAATACTTAAATACATAGAAAACACCCATGACTCAGGAACAAATATCCATGCTCATCACACAAATAAATGCCCTTACCAGGTTTTGAGGAGTTTAGTTCAGAAACCGCCCGCGCACGTGTCTGTACGTACCTAACAATATTTTTATATACATATTTGGCACCAACTCTTTAATAAGTCATGTGGTATTTCCTGCTCCACCAAGCAAAACTGCCGTAACCCGTAGACATGGGAAAAATACTTTGGATTTTTTATGCGAGATACACAAAGTGTGCTAGTACTAGTACATGTGTACGGTTGTTAAGCTTGGTGGGTGAAATTATTGTCGTCTACAGTATACGATTTTATGTATTACTTCGTGATTAACAAATCGCCTTTTGAAAAAAATGCGTAATGAGTATGATATTAGCCATTATTACACAACAAATCAAATCTTAGGTAATAAACTACCCAACCCAACACTTAGGTATTCACTATACAAGAATCCTTGAGGTTTCCCAATACTTTGGTATTCACTGTATAGAGCTAAACGACTTTACATGGGCATACTTAGGACCTTGCCGTTTTTAAATGCTTAAGACCAAACACTTACGTGAGGCGTTGCGTTACTGCGACAAAGTCGTAAAGTAATAAACATAGGTATTATAATTAACGTTTTATAACTTTATCACAGTAACTTAACACCTGATGTAATAAACGTTCATGGAAAGATCCGTTCAAAAGACTACCCTCGTAAGACCTACGGCTCAATGTATTACATTAAACCATTTTTAATTTGGACCGAGTTTATTTTTTTTTTGTTTGGCACTATTTTAAAATAAAAGATATTCCACCATATTTTCTGCCGACTATCTGGTACAACAAGACTGATCGAACGACACCTCATAAATAATTATTTATTGATCAATCGGCGATGCGTGCCAACAAAAATAAACTTGTAAACCAAAAACTCTTTTTTTATAGTTAAGTAAAAACTGTAAAAAGATAGCGCACGCAAGTAAAGATGTTACAAGCGCTGGAATGTTTTGATAACAAACTATACTTAGCTCCCGGCCAAGAAAAAATGCATTACGGTTATAAATAACGTAACTCGCAATAGCGTACATTGCCAAATTGATGACACAGAGGAAAGAAACGTAATAGAGTAACAACTTTAAAGTTTAAACTCAGTAGAGGATCGATGAAAGAAACTTAAGAGCAATTCCTAGCTGAGCAACTTTTCAAATCTCGAATTTTTGAAGCTATGTTTCTGTCGCGCTGCGGTGGGCGGGAGCGGGAGCTATCTAAGTGTGAGTGCGCGCACACAGATGCGAGACGCGAGCGCGCGCTCATTGCGCGCCGTTCCGTTGACATTGCCGGCTCGCCGGCCGGAATTCATCCTGCGCTGCCCGACACAAGTTGTTTTTGATGTTATCACATAATATTGTTTTTAATTATTATTTTGACGACCAGTTTGGCCTAGTGGGTAGTGACCCTGCCTACGAAGCTGATGGTCCCGGGTTCAAATCCTGGTAAGGGCATATATTCGTGTGATGAGCATGGATATTTGTTCCCGAGTCATGGGTGTTTTTTGTGTATTTAAGTATTTATAAATATTTATATATTATATATATCGTTGTCTAAGTACCCTCAACACAAGCCTTATACTTATTGAGCTTACTGTGGTACTTGTCAATTTGAGTAATAATGTCCTATAATATTTATTTATATTGATTATTTATTTATTATATTATACTGTATCTATTAATTAATTCAGATAAAGACTACAAAAAAGTGGCTGTGACATAATCGGACAGACAGACGGACATGACGAATCTATAAGGGTTCCGTTTTTTGCCATTTGGCTACGGAATCCTAAAAAGAATGATGTCCTTGCTTCGGTCGTCGTACCTATCCGTGACAATAAGTTGGGTGTGATCATGGTGTGTTGTGAAATTTTGTAAGTAGGTATGGTTAACCTACAATCTAAATAGTAGTAGTAGTACGATGGGGCTAAACTTGTGCCGTCTTATTGAAGAACGTATCGCAATGACAATCTGGGTAAGGTATGTTGGGATAATGCCGGACAATTTTGGGACCAATTGAGAGAACTCGCGATTTTTTTTTTCTAGATCGTGTCAGATTCTTGAAGTACGGAGCAAATCGTTAAATAATAACCGTAGATTCAGCCTGAATTTTGGTAATCTTCAATATATAAAGGTTATAGTTTTGTACACGTGTAACGATGAAACATACTTTTTTTAGGGTAACGAGTGTTTTGCCATCAAGGGATAACATCGGATGGTGAATAAAAGTTGGTTTAAATGGAAAGAGAATAAGGTATCACAAAGAATAGGTCCGGTGTTTAGCCTTCTCCTACGTATATAAATTGCAGCCAACAATAAAAATTTAAAAGTTGTCATCGAATGTTCTATTTTTCCTATTTTTGTATCCGATCTTAACCCTGATACAAAAATTTGGTAAAATTGTGGCTCTCAAACTTTGATACTTATATCATAAGGCAATTTAATAAGTAAACAATGTGTTTACAATTGCGATTTTGACGGTAAAATATTGCAATTATATTTGATATACAATCTTTTTGTTTTGGATAAAATGTAAGGATCGTATGCAAAGACTAAAGTAATAGAATAAAATATATAGGAAAAGAGAGCCCTCTTGAAGCATTTTAAGGAAACTAATTTCGAAGTGCTATCTCTATTTTGTATCCGAAACTAACTATATATGTGTGCGTTAACATCTACATATGCATACGTATGTGTAGGTACTTTCGTACTACATAATATTAGGTCTACTTCGACGGTATACATGTTAGTTTTTTGTTTGATTTCTTGTAACTTTCATAGTTTTTCTGTTTACAAGATATTAAACAAAATACTAAATTGTAAGCCACCCAAGTAGACCTAATGTTATGTAGAATTTTTTTTAAAAGAATGGAATAAAAAAAACATACTTTATAGTAATGCAAGAATATGTTTATTGCTTTCAATTTAGTATACAAGATAGTAATAGACTAGGTGTTGTTAGTACTTCAGCTTCTGATTTTGTTTGGAATTGTTCTTTTTTTACCTATGTTCATCTTTGTGTACAATGCTGCATTAGCTTCGTCTTCTGTGACTTGTGTCTCAGTCTGACCTAGAACTCTTTCATTTGCTCATAACTGACTTGCCTAGTTCTCAACTGAGCGTTTCTTCTTTGACCTTAATATCCAACTGGACGTGAATTCAAGATATTCCGGAGGTAAATTAAGGACAGGTATAGTGTATGTTAGGATAATTCCTGGTAATTTCGTCGTCGTTCGTTAGAGGAATAATAAGTTCATATCAATCATATCTGTTTACATTTTTTTTTTTGACAGTAAACAACAGTTGCTGGGTAACAACATTATGAATGAAGATAAGTCTTGCTCTTGACATACGAGGTATATGCAACCTTCTTAATGTTGTATTCATGCCTTTAAATTTTGTCCATCTTATAGTGATATCTGGTGATGTAGTTTGCATAATCGCTAGCTTCAGCTTTACGCAAAAGTATGTTATCGGATCCCATTAATAGAAATCGCCGCCATCTTTACTAATGTTAACTACATTTCAAAGTGTTGCCCCCCTGATCGTATGTTACTATTACTAAATTCCTTTTTGAAAGTTGAAAAAAAAAATTAAATTTTGAAACTTTTAGGTCCTGTATTTTTAATCATTTCCATATAGTATTTAAATATTCATTTTATCGCGAAAAATTGCTTATTTACTATCTATTTTACTAGATTTTGTTATAAAATTCAACATGTAGGATCATCCCTATACAATACAAATACTCTGTATTACACACCTCAATAAAAGAAAACAGAAACATAAGCACAGGTAAACAACATGCGGTCTAATCGCTAAAACACAATCTCCAGGCAACCTTTGGGCAGCGGAAATTAAAAAAATGATATTGTCAGTAAGTAGGTGTACATACACATACATACAAAATAGACTACCTAAATCTTTTCCTTTTGATTTACCGTCGCGTTGGTACTGGATAATAATAACGGTACGAAAGTGTGATCAAGAAAACAATAAATGTGATAATTAAGTAGGTAAATTGAAGAAAACTTAAAATTTGACATACACTGCTGTTTTTTAAATGTGTAAAGATCGTATTGTTTCTTTCCGATCTTTACCTGGAAGGGTCAAAATCGGATATTGCTCTACAGCAATCCTAGGTCTGTTTTTGATTGGATTGTTTTATAAATAAACATCTAAAACGAAAATATACATTAACACAATTACAAAAACAAACACATTTTCATCACAATACACAAAATAAATTACAGGGCGAAGATCGGATACACGAAATTTACCTTGCTCTATGTGATTGCGCATAGCACAAGCCCGACATCCCTGAGTGGCGCTGGGACACTGGCAGTCGAGGCAATAAAATGGCGTCTTACACAATGTTGCCAACATTAAAAAATAAAGCCAAATTAGGGAGAAATGAATTTGCTACGTTCTTCACCCACATCCGATATTACCCCAACATACCTTAATCGTTGAACCGCCGCATTTCAAAATGGCCCTTATTTTGATATCGGCTAGCCGTAATGTAAATTTGCTATCTAGTGGTTTACTTGTGACACACAAGTGTGAGCAATGCAAGACAATCAAATTGTTAATGGGTGTTTATGATGTTTTAATCAAAATAAGCAGGTTGTACCTAAGTAAGATATACTTAGCTTTGTTTACAGGCCTTTAATAGTAAACATAACTAAACATAAGCACTACATGACCTGCAATGTAAAAAAATACAAAAAAACGGTTTGAAGTGACAGGCCATTACGGGTACATTTTAGAATAGAATAAAATATAAATATTTATTACGAAACTATGGTACATAATAGTTGTTACAGTAAAGAGTGTGAAAACACATGGCACCCTTTTCTTAGAACTACGTGGTATTTTGGTTATATTACGGCGATCGACTGTTGGTTGTTGGTGTTTTTTTTCTCATTTTAACCATTAACATGTTATGCCCATCACTATTCCTTCTGTGTACGTATATTTTGAAACTGTCTCCGCCTCTAATTCGTGCGATAAGGACAACTGCAGCTCGGACTAAAATTCACACGCAAAAAACTCAAAAATCGCGGTTTCGCTCTCGACTGTTTCCTCCTCCAAAACGCAATCAATCTTTATGAAATTTTGGAAACTGCAAGAGGAAGAAATAATCTATGCCGCTATGTTTTGATTTTTTGGATATTTTTTGTCATATTTGTATACTGTGCCTTTTTTTACAGCCAATTCAATTGAGCCGTTTTTGCGATTTTCGAGGCGCTGTATCTTTCTTTAAAATAAAATAATCCAAAAAAGCAAAACATAGCGGCACAGATATTGATGATATTGATCTTATTTGAAAAAATCACTGCTCTAGGTTGAAAATCCAGGGAGGAATCAGTCGAGAGCGTTTGTATGGAAATATCGCAACTAGGAATTCCTCTTAATAGAGTAACAACTTTAAACTGACGAGGAGGAGGAGGTGTCACCCAGACCGCCCAGTAGGAGGATTCATTTTTGCAAACAGATTTGCGTGACTAATACTCAAGAGTAAAACCACCCAACTTTAGTCCAAAATCTCTCGTCAATAGTGCAAAACGAATTCGAATACCTTAATGTAGGTAAGACTATTATTTGAGTTAGCCAATGCTAAGGCGAAATATTTTCATAAGTGAGGGATCGAACTCGGAAAAATCGACAGCACATTTAATTACGTATTGGATATTTGGATCATAGTTGGATAGTTTTAAGGTATGACAAGTGATAATAACTGCTCTCAGCTGCCCAAAAAAACTCGAAAACTACACAGCGGCAGTAGAATTTCAAGCACGATTGTACGAAGTTGTTACTCTGTTTCCTTTCTTAATTCCTGTGCCGATGCTGATATATTTAGCTTACATTTGTTACATTAATCGTTATCTCAATTATAATATTTTACTGCCAAGGTCGAATGTTCATGTGCTTTCGCTATTTTGTTAATATAAATAATAGTAGTAGTAATTTATGGAGTAGTAGTAAGAGAAATCGTTTTATCGTAGTAATAAATATTATAGCCGGCATTCAACGATAGATAAAGCACAGCCAACGAGATAAGTGACTATTAGACTTATTGTTAGTAAGGCACGTACAGTCAAGTGTAAAAATAGGGGTGTACACATCTTACTCAAAAATATGTCCCATAGCATCTTATTCCAGTGTAATAAGAGCGTAGTACCATATTTATGAAACGATTCTTGCGATACATATTTTTGCACTTGACTGTACGTACAGGATATAAAATAGTAAGGAATTATTGAATAATCTTCAGTAGAACTTTCTCCCTACTTCAATCCTTTTCATTATCAAAAATCTATTGTGCAATTGGCCACATTAGTTTTTATAGTTCACTTATATAATATATTAATCCTACGAAAGTTCACATATTGGCCACACCGAGGGCGGCCATAGCTTTTAGTTTTATATTAATTCTGAATCTTACTTACTAGACATACGTGTTATTTTCCTATGAATTCATCTAAAAAGAACTAGCCAGTATGAGAACACTGATTAGCGTACAAATTGGGTCGGAGTCGGAGCGTACTAAATGATCTGAAATTAAATTAGCGTATCTGTAGATCTGTACGTTATGCAATACTAATTATTGTAGCTGTTGGAAAGTAGCCTCTAATATACATTAATGTGGGCGAACAGTTTTATAAATCTACAAGGTTAGATGAGGTAAGATAAACTCTGGGGTAAGAAAAACAGTTGATAAAACAAATGCATAAATAAATAGTACATTACAATAGAGGCCGGGAAACGAAGGGTTGCAGGCCGAGTAGATATAGATAGAGAGATAGGAATACGCGGCCGGCAACCCCGTTTCTCGCCGAGATTTGTATAGTGATTTGATGATTATGATGATATGAAGCTGATCTGATGATGGAGACAGGATGTGGCCCTGGGAACTCTGTGGTAAAACAACGCAAACTAATTGTGTTTGGGTTGTTAGAATTGTCTCGATGAGTATTAGTTGCCTATCGAAAGAAAAGTACAGTCAGCCATAAAAGCTTGTACCAAAAAAGATTTTTTTGCCAAAAACTTATACATGCTTCGTTCGTCGGACTATCGCTTTAAAACTATGTACTTAGGTACTATACTGCGCCACACGGACGATCACTTCTATCTCGTGATTAAGTTAAACTAAAACAGTCGCTATCTCATAGCCGATGTCAGAAGCCAATAATGGTTTTATATTATCTTCGCGCAAGGTAATAAACCTTTAAAAGCTACAGTAAAATAAATGAAAACATCACCTTGCATCCAGATGCAAAGCAAAAGGCATGGTTTTCATAGCACTTGAGGTCATAAAACACCTAACCTCAACCATCCTACGCTAACCATTAACACGCTCATGCGAACCACATCCGTGACTTTAAATTTCAAGCCATAAAGTCGTCGTATAAGGACCCTTAGTGTAATATTCCAATTGCTAACCGAACGAGAATCGGAAGCTCGTGGGTCAGCGTAATTATAAATGCATTGTCCAATTTCCGGACCGGTAAAAAGAATAGTCGATTAGAATAATTAAGTCTTACATATATACATGGCCCAAGATCGAGAATGGGAATAACATTCCAGTATTTCATCGATCAATTGATTTCTATAAACATTTGGACACATGCATAAAATGGCCAATGTAGCGAAACATGCATTTTATCAAGGAAATTTTCAGAAAATTGATTTATAACGCTGCAATGGTTCCAACAACGGGCTCAGCGGTACGCAGTCGCTGTGGCTGAAACGAAAACGGCAAAAGCGTACCCCAATCTCAAAGTCCGTAACCCACTTGTAACCCCTCTAGTGATTATAATAGTTTCCATCTGCTCGTTTTCCTCTTATAACATAAAAAATAACTTATACTGGTTTTCGGCAGCTTGACTCAACAGCGCTTGTGAATTCAACATGAACACACTGCCAGGAAGCAAGGCTTAGCGGATAACTGTTGTGTAACGGTTGTATAAGACATTATTGGCCAAGTTTGACCTACGTTAGTCTTTATTGTGTGACAGTGTTCCGTAAAGACAGGAAGACTACAGTAATCCTATAATAAGTAGTTATCTAGGCATCCGTTTTAGGAAATGTGAGAGCTTTGACGCTGTCAATTGTTGTGCCATTATTTGTTATTATTATGGTTGTATCGCGCCTGCATGTTTCCGCCACGGCAGATGATGTGGTGGAATATCTTTGCAAGAAGACTCACTATGAGCTGAAGTTGTTCCAGCTTCGATCTCATAATTATGTTAACTTTAGTATGTTCATGGTCCGCGTACCGTGGTGGCTGATGGAAGGAAACCATCGTGAGCGTGAACTTGTTTTTTTTAATGAAGCCAGGCAGCTATAGGTGTCAGGGGTCAGGGTATCTGGGCTATTTTATTTAAAGTAGTACAGAATCTCGAGCTCGTTCGTTCGTAATAGGAGATAAAAAGGCAAATTTCCATACTTAATTCGTTCTTTCCATTCCGTCACCGTCATACAATTCGTGCGTATTATCGTCGTGCGTATAAAAGTTATCTCTGGGAATGTATGGCTAAATATTCAATATTTTCTGCATATGGAAATTACGTATGATATTTGTTCATAGATGTGAATGATTTTGCTACCATGTGTCCTGTTATGACTGTTATGAGTCAGTTTTAATTTTTAATACAATTTAAACAAAAGTTAAAATTAGTCAGCTTCGTATCTCTAACGGGTTACATTCAGTTTTTAATGATATCCACCACAAAACCGCAAGGTCATCTTTTGTAACAAGTATTATAATGTATTACGACGAGCATTATATAATATAACATAATTAATAAATGACAATGAATGAACGTCATTAACAAATATAATTATAATTGTACACTAATTAGATGCGGTCAACGAATTTGATTTTTGTGCCGTTATAGACAATAATATGAGAACCCAGACGGCTTTCATATAGATTATCACTGCTAGCAAATACGAAACAGAAACCAGTGTCTGTGACTGTATATGTACTTATTTATGTAATTGTATACGGAATCGCAATTTGCTTGTCCTACGGAACACAATTTCTCTGGGGTCAACACAGGTGTGTTTGTTTGTTTGAAAATTTCCTAACTAAGCTACTTAAGTAAACTTCCGACCGCCAAAAAACTACAATATTTTAAAAGTAACCGTCTCTTTCAGAATGCTGACCATGACGCCATGCGCTCCGATTGGCTGTGGCGCGCCGTAGCATCGAGTCCTGGACCGTGATTGGTGGAAAATGTCGGGCCTGCAAGCGCGCGGCGAAGACGTCATCAATGGGGTCGATGTCAGGGAGCAGGGCAGCGCTTTAAGGTTGGTTTCTTTTTTTTATTATTTCTATTTACATGGTCCAATAAGGCCAAAGAAACTAAATACCACGACGAGGGCGGAACGTGTGCGAGCAAGAAATCCAAAACCAGTACTGCTGACACCTGAGTCCTGAGGGTCGCGAAAATGGAATCTCGACACAATGCGAATTTTAGTTCTTTTGTGGTGAGTGTTCTGTCTTCAACAAGGAGCTTTGGCCGGCGAGTGTCAAGTTCCGACGGTTTCGCAGCCGGCTTCCTGACGCTTAATGCATCGCCGCTATAATATGTTTTGAAGTTGTTACTTTTTTTAAATAATATGTATGCTAGTTTTAATGTCTGCGGGCCACTAGTTGCCTGACAAAGATTATTCACACATCCATTCAATAGAGTTCGCTGTTGTCCTAGGCTAGGAAGATATCTGAATGACGTGACGACCATGCACCGTAATCCGCATCGTAGGAAAGCCCTACAAATACTAACAGCAACACTTAACTGACCATCGGTGGATGTTACGTTTCTGCAATCAGATATACGAATTGTCAATTAATAGTGCAGATGATTGTACAAGGTGGACAAACCTGATCAGCTGCCTGCCTACAGCGAAAAACGAAATTTAATTATCTGCTCCTTTATCGCAACGAATATGAAAGATTGCAGGGAGCCTAAGGGATAGAAAAGCCAGCGCATGACTGGTCGTTATGGAGATAAGTACTTTGTGTAATAGACGATTTTAATCTGGTTACTATTTGACCATGCAATATGTCAAATAGTAACCAGACTAAAATTGTCCACTATCCTCCTTCGATGTCCCCGCCTTTTATATAAATATAACACTTCCTTTTGGCTTTGACGTAGTCTCATATAACACATACCTAACCTTCGAAATTATAGCAAGTTTCGAGTGTGAGATATGCTCTCTTGAGTCCACGAATAACTGTAAACACAATTTACGGTGTGCTTACAGAGCGTGACGCAACATGTCTACGTTGTCTACATGTTTTCGCAGGGATTTAGGTAAAACAACATGAAAACATTAAGACGAAATTGGAGGACCCGCGCGAAATCAAAGAAATCATCTTTTCACACAAACGTTTTCCTTATTTTCCTCTCCCGATATTAATATTATTCAAAATATATCGACACAGTTTGTTGCATATCAACCATGGCTTGCTCTACGTTTGATTTTTTTCAATTTTTTAATTATTATAGGAATTAGAAGTTTTACTTAAAACAGTGCATGATGCATTAAGATACATGGTGTTAAATATGATTTCTTAGGAATAGTACATGCTACCCTGTGAGGGTATTACAATGTCTTATTCTATACTTATACCTATGTTGTAACTATTACTCATAGAGACAATTCTAAAACCCCCAAACACAATTAGGTTGCGTTGTTTCATCACAGCGTTCCTATGGCCACCTCCTGATTCCATCATCAGATTAGTTCGAAGTGGGTCAAATTTAGCGTCAAACAAAATACATACTGACAGGCCAGGTAAAATAAAATGTGGCTTGTAAAAATGCGGTAAAAACATTGCTGCTTCTTTTTGCATTGCATAAGGCCAACCAGAAGAGACTCGAAAAATCTGTCATAGATACCATCATTTGACGCAAGCTATAGATTAGTTATGAATACTTGGCGTGGGAATACGTGCAATGCCTGCCACTGGCTGATTGATGATTATGACAATGACAATTAAGCCATTCAGGAATGGCCACTCTTTGAAGAGAGCTTTCATGATTACCTGCATGGGATTTTCCTCTATGCCCTTTGCATTTTTGACTTTTGAAGTCGAAGCCCTTTTTGAATGAAGAAAAGGCGTGGACAATAGATATAGCTGTGATGTTGTATCGCATGAACTAAAGCTGCATACCACGCTATGGCAATCAATATGGCGTGCGGTTGACACAAGACAAATTGAAAGATGGAAGGCGCATAGATGCAAATAGGGTATATGTGTGAAGTTGTGAACATACCTTACATAAGTCTCTAATGCTCCTTACAAGATTCTTGTATGTAAAAGATGTGTAAAATTGAAGAAAAATCGTGCCCGAAGTTTGATTGCGCTGGACGCTTTGGTTTCCTGGTATCTGGATTGTCTTGTCAAACGACAACTTTTGAAAAACGAAATGAGCGCATAATGTTGTAGTCGCCAAATTCAAAGTACGAATTCCTTTCCATTTCCACTGAGGCGGAGTTGAGAAGAGACGTGCGAAAATCAACCAATAGAAGCGGATAATTTCAACCAATGCAATAGTTAGTGTCATCTACGATGACGCGAAGATTTGTCAAATCTAACCTTTATTAACATGACATTATGAGTAAACCCACGCGTCTTCGTGATTGACACGATCTTATGGGTCAAGTTGATTGATGGAATAGAAAATAGATTACAGTCCAACTCATAAATAAGCACCTATTTTTACACGTTATTGAAATAGATCAAGGTGGAAGCGCTGGTGGCCTAGCGGTAAGAGCGTGCGACTTGCAATCCGGAGGTCGCGGGTTCAAACCCCGGCTCGTACCAATGAGTTTTTCGGAACTTATGTACGAAATATCATTTGATATTTATCAGTCGCTTTTCGGTGAAGGAAAACATCGTGAGGAAACCGGACGTATCCCAACAAGGCCTAGTTTACCCTCTGGGTTGGAAGACTTGGAAGGTCAGATGGCAGTCGCTTTCGTAAAAACTAGAGCCTACGCCAAATCTTGGGATTAGTTGTCCAGCGGACCCCAGGCTTCCCATGAGCCGTGGCAAAATGCCGGGACTCCGCGAGGAAGAAGAAGATTGAAATAGATCAAGGTGAAGAAATGTATACATATTTATGAACTCGACTGTACAAACTTAGGGCGTAATTTAAAATTATAAGTTACAGGGAATACAGGGATACTATTTAAGTAACTAATATAAAGATACACCCCCTTATCCATAAACGTCTACTAAAGTTACGATGCCGCTGATAATCGTTTGTCTCTTTCCGACGTATTGGTATGATGGCTTGGGATTGGATGATAGATGTTTATGAATAAGGGGGAAAGTGTTTACCCCGTTTATGTCCGCACTTGCATATTATACTCGTATGCAATTAGGGAGGCACGGAGTTGCGAAAGTGTGTTTATTTCAGTTGCGAGTTTATGGCTTAGATATAACTGTCAGTTTATTGAATCATTGCCTTAGTTGACAAACAATAAGCTATATAGGTAGTTTCTTAACCAGTTAATAAATAATAATAATAATAACTTAAGTTATGGTAAAATGCCAATAAGTTAAACTAGCTAATGTAATCGTTATGTTATCGGATAGTTTTAAATTTCCTTTATATATCCAAAATATCCGAAATTATTTCTAAGTTTTGGAAACTTTCCGCAACTTGCACATCTGCGTGTCTACGATGATTTAAATAAACGTTTATGACATTTAAAATGGAAAGAAAATTAATGTAATAAAAAAGAAGAAAAGCGCAACCACGCAGTTTATGATTAAATAAAACAAATAACTGGTCAATTTTATTCATTAGTAATAATCGCGCAATTAAGTTTGAACCTTAACTAATCGGTAAGTTTAGTTAATTAACGAACGCTACATTTAAATATTCATGGAAATTTTCATTTAACAGTTTAGGATAATACGAGTAGTTCTACCCTCTTTCCTTGCATAAGTAAGAAAAATAGAACAATTGATGATTGTATTCCATTTAAGGTAGAAGTACTAGTGCTCCACGCTGCACTAGTACTCGACATGGGCACTTTATGTCAAAGTGACAAGGATTAAGTTCGAATACAGAAAAATCTTCGTTGTTCAAATTTAACCTATATTTCCATGAAATAAAGTGCCCATGTCGGTGACTAGTGCAGCGTCGAGCACTAGTACTTCTACCTTATTATTCCTTTTTATTAATTTATGCTCATAATAAGTGACAATATTAATTGAGTATGTACGGGGCATTTGTCAATAAAGCTGTCATTTTTAACCTAATTTAAGATGGCCCTAATTCAAACAGTAAATCAAGTCAATTTATACGCAGTTACTTTAATTCTTAAGAACATAAATATACATTGAGCTTTGATTGACCCTTGCTTCCTACCGTCTTGGAATCGGGCCAGTAAAGAATCAAAATTGAGTTATAAAAATGCAAAGCTATTGGGTATACTGTTACCATCAGATATATTGGGGCGGCAAAGGTGCTCACAACTAGGTATATGACATGCCTCAACAATGCGTTGGAATATGTGTTCAGATATTTTCAACCGCTCCAATCCAATATATCTGATGGCGACTGTACAGCAGTGGCAGCATGGTTCCATTTTTATCACTTGTCACTATGCCCGTCACTTTCGCGCTTACGTGCTTGTTAGAACGTGACAGGCATAGTGACAAATGATAAAGAGCCGACCATCCTAGCCCTACAGGATTGATATTTTAGGGTTCCGTTATCGTGCGCCAGTGCACCAATATGTGGATGCACCTCCATCAAATCTATGATGATTTTGCCAATGCCAAGTGTGCTCTGAGCTAGAGCATGAATAGAATAGAATAGAATAGCATAATTTTTATTCGTAAACACAAACAAGACACATTAAATTACATGATATAAAAAAAACAAAGAAAGTATAAAGTGCCACGAAATGGCCTCATCTCAGCATGTTGCTGGTGACATGACGTTTGTTAGATATTTGCTTTTAGTTAAGAGATATCTGCGGTGGCAGCATGGTTTAGTTTATATAATTTTTCACTATGCCTGTCACTTTCGCGCTTACATACTTGTTAGAACGTAACAGGCATGGTGACAAATGATAAAGAGCCGACCATCTTAGTCCTACTGTAGGGCTAAGATGGTCGGCTTTTTATCACTTGTCACCATGCCTGTCACGTTCTAACAAGTATGTGAGTGCGAAAGTGACGGGCATAGTGACAGGTGATAAAAATGGAACCATGCTGCCATCGCTGGACTTTACTAAAAGCCACGAATCACGATGGACTGACGGGTGTTGATAAAAACATGGTTAAACGCGTTTCAATATTAGTTTTTCATCAGCTGCACACTTCCCCGATAGTTCACTGCATAATAAGCCATCAAAATTACACTTTAAACAACATTAATGAGCAAAAAAAAATCTCGAGACGTTTTCGCCATCTTGAATTTCAACGACAGCCCCCAGTGTCAAAGTCGTGGTAGCCGTACTGATGGCGCCAGCACATACGGCGGAGATGCAACCAAACAACTACAACCAGATTATCAGATCTTGCTTTCTAACTAAACCTAAAGTTGGAAAATGGTTTCCACAATTCGATCCTCAAGAAAAATATTCAAATTAACGTACCCCTACCAAAGCAGTTTAAGTCTTATAGCGATTATCATAGAGTCGATATTTAGTTCAAATCGAAGTTGCTCTTGCTCCCTTTTATATTTCAGGTCAATTTCCAAACTGTAGATGAGAATCTCGTCCAATTATTTGCTTCGTTGCCTCGTGAGCGATGAAACCTAGAAAACAAAGTTGCGTGTTTATTTTATTAGGAAAACTAGTAAAAAATGTGTTTCTAATTAAATGGCTAGGTCTATTTTATGGCGACATCAATGTTAGATTCAAATGTTATACCTACATAGTTTGGAGTTGCAGGCTTCCATAGGCTACGGTGACTGCTTACCAACTATCAGGCGGGCCGTATGCTTGTTTGCCACCATCGTGGTATAATAAAAACATAGTTTACCATGTTACTGCAACTAAATCCTGTATAAAACTAAAAATTATCGAATCTAGATTTATTTTATCTGTGTAAAATTGTCCCCAAAATTTTTATCAATTTATTGATTTATCAACTGTCTCACAAGCAAAGAATTTGCTAAGAAAGCATAACTATTACAAAAACGTTCGTCGTAGGGAAATCAGAGTAAGAAAATAGAGCGATAAGAATAAACCACACACTGAGACTGACACAAACTTCCACTTAGCTAATCTTCAAAGGCCAGTTACTAATGATCGAAATGATTCCGCCATGAAAAGAGAGCCCACAATCTTGCCAACGAGGAAATGAAGCTCACATTACGAAATGCAACATCATCGAGGCACAGTCACAAGAGATTTAGCGAAACCAGTACGATATGATCGAAAAAACGTTTGGAACACGGAATAAGGAAGGTACGGTCGAGTTCACAAACATCTCTACAAGCTAATGTTCCAAAAAAATGTATACGACCTTAATGTCACTGTCTTAGAGATCTTTGTGAATTCGACTATTCCATAATTAATATTATATGTGATCACATACCATTTACCTATATTGAACTAGAATGTATCGGCGATAAAGCTATGTACAGATATTTTTGGCACATTGTGCGTGTCGATATTTAATACCTTGACTGTACTTTACGTGTATATTTTAATAGGTGTAATGAAGCGTAAATTGCTCATCCGCTCTAAATTGTTCTGGAGACGAGAGAAAAAATCGATACGCTCGGTTTTCATACACATGACGCTCTGTAGAAGTGGTGACAATAATTTACGCAGTAAAGTGTAAATTGGGCAAACGACAGCTCTGCACTAATGTCTACTAGTGTCTACTAGTGTCTTCGTAATGAGATGACCGTTCAAACGATTTAACCGAATCATTTGCTGATTGAGTTTTTAGATTAATTACTTTAAACTATTTAGGTAATGTCTACGTGTTGGTTTCTTTATAAGTACAATTTTGTGCGCATTATAGATATTAATTGGGTCGGATAAAGGAGTGTACTCACTTCCTGCAAATATTCCTAGCCCACTATAACTTGGATCTTTTTAAATCGAGAGTCATCTTTTAGAGAAGCATGCGCCATTGTAGCCTTCATCGACACTTAAGTTCAGGTGAGATTGTGGTCAAATGCTTACCCTTTATAAATAAAAAAAATACTCGTAACATTGGCCTATTATTATGAAATTCTCGTTTTTTAGTGTGATTATATCCCACCCGGAATTTATCTCATTGCAGATTCGGGCGGTTATGAACATAGTTAAGATACTGTAAACAACAACTTAACAGTGTCACCATCAGAGGAGCACTAACTGTCATACGGGATAAAATGGGGCACGCTGGAGCCCTAATTTAGATTTTCGGAGCCGTTAACCGAATGTTTATTAGATTGGACGGACGGACAGATGGGCAGTGTTAAGTGACGCATGGTCTTCCGTGATATAAATCTTATTGTAAGGTGCGCTACGGTTTGTTAAGTTTCCATTTCCGTGGTAATCAGCGGTTAGCTAACATTACAACATTAGGTAGTTTAGTTTGTTATAGGTACTTATCTCGTACCATGTTGCGCCAATTAATTTTTCTATTGTCTGTCTTCATACAGTATTATGGTCCTTAAACGGACTGATTGGCGAGATAGAAAAATGGGAATAAAATTTCACGTTTTCTCCATAGTAAATGTATAGAATAAGTTTTCTTTAATTCGTGGCTTTTTAGTACATTAAATACTTAAGTTGACCCCTAGGAAACTATTGATACTGGATAGGAATGAAATCGATTGGCATAAAAAAATAATAATGTGAAAAATAAAAGTTTTAATTTTCATACAAATTGTATGGGAAAAGGTTTCCTCGATTTGTCGCTGTTCTAGCCGGAATTGTTTTTGGTCCCATACAAGCTCTTGATCCTTGATAGGAAAGGGATCGATTGGCATAAAGAAAAGTTTGGTAAAAATTACAATTTTCTTGCATCCTGTACGTTTTGCCCAAAATCTGTAAACGCCAATCTTCATTAATTTTAAATCGAGGGAAGGTCTTCTAAGGTTTTCGCGTAGCAGCACGGGATCTGGTAGCTGCCCTCATTGGCCCAAAAAGAATATCCACCATAATTTTTAGAATTAAGTATATTATACAATTTTATAGTCATTAATTTTATTATTTTATTCAATAATCAGAATGCACAGAGATCCACGACACTACCACAAAGGTCACATGTATCTTCAATCATTTATTTATTTATTTAATCTTTATTGCACAAAAGAAAACCTTATAGTACAAAAGGCGGACTTAATGCCATGAGGCATTCTCATCATCATCAATCATGTTGTTATTCACGCAGTAGAAGCTATATTATATATTATATACCTAATCCGTAATACCATAGACAATGCAAACACCGAGTCGTGTCAATACTTGATGATTCTCCGTTTTTTGCCCGTGCCTCGAGCAAATGACTCGCGGTTATGGCTAATTGTACAAGATCGACCTTGTAGGGAATGATTATACCTATTCAGAGATTTGTACCTATTACAGAATTATTATGTTATGTGAGCTAATGTAGATGTCGCTGTACGGCCAGTATATTATGGGGTAACTTTGGCAACACCATTACTCTCTCTCTCTCTCTCTCTTTAGCTAGCTAAGTATCCCACATGATGGTGGGGTCAGCTTTTCTACTCAACCTCTTACACTTCGCCTTCCACGATATGTTCTCGGATAAGTTGCACTCACTCATGTCCTTTATCACTTCATCCTTCCATCTTTTTCTGGGCCTGCCCCTGGATCTTCGAACTGAGATGGAAAGTTGTAGTGCCTTTCCTACGTATCTGGAATCCCTTTTTACGAGACCAAACCATGCAGTAACAATGGCAAGACCAATGCATGTTTCCAAATTTTTTTGTTTTTTGAAACAAAGAACATGTATTATCGAAGTAAAAATACGCAAAAAAAAACAGTGATAGTTTTCTTAAAAAACATTTTTTTAGTTGTAAAACCTGAAAGAAAGAAAATTTTAGTTTTTTTTAAATGGGTTTATTAGCTTTCATTTTGTACTATTTATTCAACATGGCGTGAAAATTTGAAAGTTGTTCTTATTGTTATACCTTTAAACGGCTCTGACGATTTCGATGAAATCTGCTATATGGGGGTTTTTGGGGGCGAAAATTCGACCTAGCTAGGTCTTATGTCTGAGAAAATGCGCATTTTTGAGTTTTTATGTCTTCCGTGAGTATAGCTCGGCCTCCCAGATATTGTGAATATACCTGAAGTGAATCCGTTTCTTTACTCGCGAGTATAGTAGGATTTAACGATAAATTTTCATCAGGTAGATAAAACAAACTTGACTAGGGATTTACACCGGTATCGCTACAAAATTTACGATATCTGGTTATAAAACATTGTAAGAATACATTCGCATTTAATTAAAAAACTGGCATTTAACGATGAATCGAACGGTCACGGCTCATTTCACATTTCACTGACTTCTGTCAACTCCATACGTGTCTCAATCACTTTAATGAGTTTTCGACAATAAGGTGGAGGTCGATCGTACCAGCCTTCACCTTATGTGACCATCTGTCGTGAAATCCCGCCTTGTTGTTGAACAACGACTTTATTACCTTGTGATAGAGTTTAATTTATCATAGCACAATCACACGTTAATTTAGGAAAAGAACAGGAGTTACTATTGATGTACCACTTTATGGGTTATTCGCGGATGGTCTAAAACGCAAAATGACTAGTGTAATATTTTGCCTATATCACTTTTAGTCTACATCGCGAACGGTCTAGAACGCAAAATGCCTACATCATTTTCGTCGTTTTATCTTTACGTTCGGCCATTTGAAGATAACTAACAAACCTAACCTACCTAATGAAATAAAAAAGTGGTCATTTTGCGTTCTAGTAGACCGTTCGCGATGTAGACTAAAAGCGATATAGGCACAATATTACACTAGTCATTTTGCGTTTTAGACCATCCGCGAATAACCGCACTTTATCTCAGTTGGTTAGTAAAGTTGCGTGGTGATTTTTCTAGTAAATAATAAATTAATAAATTTAACAAAAAAGTTAAATACTAAATTTTTTGCTTATTTTACATAACACAAATCAGCTTAACGCAGCCAAGTCTTCAACCAGTTCGTAGATAACGATAATAACTTCTTATTCTAACCAATCACCGTAGTTAATACGAAAGTGGAGGACTTGCGCGAAATCCCCTTTTCATACAAACGTAGTCCTCATTTTCCTGTCTAGATATTATTGAAAATATTTTGCCTCCAAGTTTGATTTTATTCGATTTTTTTCCGAAGATTTAGGAGCATCTAAAAATGTGTACCTATGTGAACTGTTTTTCGCTCCTTACTTTTACAATAATCAAAATATCGAAAAAAGTCAAAAGTAGGGTCATAGGTATTGTTAATATACATCAAATTATGTAAAAATATTTTCCAAAATGTCATGATCCACAGAGGAAAACGGGGACTACTTAAGATTAAGAGGGAAGAATAGCTTTGCGATCCTAACCGAACGTACGTTTTTTGATAAAATCTCCATTTCGGGAGAAAACTGTTTTCACTAACTAAAGCTTAACAAATCACTTAGATTTTTTTTATACTACGTCGGTGGCAAACAAGCATACGGCCTGCCTGATGGTAAGCAGTCTCCGTAGCGTATGTACACCTGCAACTCCAGAGGAGTTTGCCAACCCTAACCCCACCCCCCTCGTTGAGCTCTGGCAACCTTACTCACCGGCAGGAACACAACACTATGAGTAGGGTCAAGTGTTATTTGGCTGCGGTTTTCTGTAAGGTGGAGGTACTTCCCCAGTTGGGCTCTGCTCTAGATCTGGAATGACATCTGCTGTGCTGTGCCCTACCACACAAGGCGAGATGACATTCACATTGCCCATACCTCTCTTTTGGACGTAGTTTAAGGACATACCCTCTCTCTGTCGATCTCTTTAGGCATAATATATTCTAGGTTATTACATAGTTTTTCTAAAACAAACGTATAAAATGTAATTAAAAATTGGTTGAATTAAGCCATTTGTTTTATAAAAACTATGTCATCTTCCTTGCGTTGTCCCGGCGTTTTGCTACGGCTCACGGGAGCCTGGGGTCCGCTTGGCAACTAATCCCAAGAATTGGCGTAGGCGCTAGTTTTTACGAAAGCGACTGCCATCTGACCTTCCCAGAGAGTAAACTAGGCCTTATTGGGATTAGTCCGGTTTCCTCACGATGTTTTGCTTCACCGAAAAGCGACTGGTAAATATCAAATGACATTTCGTACATAAGTTCCGAAAAACTTATTGGTGCGAACCGGGGTTTGAACCCGCGACCTCCGGATTGCAAGTCGCACGCTCTTACCGCTAGGCCACCCAGCGCTCTTTATAAAAACTATGTATTTTTTTAAAGCGAAACCTAACTATGGTTTTGAGTGTTGTTTATTAGAAGAGATAAAGTTTACTCAGATGTAGTGATATGCTTTTACAAATTTACATTTGCGGTCGACGGTAGCGGCGACTTCTGAAGAAAGTTAAACATTTTTATGTAACTGTGTTAGGTAAATATTTGTTCATTTTGTTCAATGGTAAAGTTAGTGTTGCATAATAGAACCTTGAATTAGAACTATTGTTCAACTTACGGTAATGGTGTAGGCCGGTCGAGTAGAGTAGCTTGTCACTTTTGCTAATTGTGGGAGTGTATGTTTTAGGGTTACAATATTATAGTAGGTAGGTAATTGCAATATTCACGGTCTAAATTTTGACAGTAGGTAATGATTAAGGGGAGCGGAGCTTTATGGGGATTTTATATTACAATTCTGTTTCTTTTTGTTTAATGGCAAAAACAGCTATATCTACGGATTCTTTATTAGTTACCAAGCGTTAGTGAAGGTCTTCGTTTCAGCTTGGGCAAAAAATGGCAAAAATGCTTTTGAATGTCCGTTCTCCTCTAAAGGTTGCAATTGTCAGCCGATTCTTGTGAAATTTTGTGAGCAGATTCGATAAAAGAGATTTATTTCAGAATGTTTTTCTCGATGCAGTTTTTGAATTTTGTTTGTTTAAGTTATGCTCGCGAGGTCTACAGCTCACAGAGACATTATCTTATCATAAATATAACTGACTATAAAAAACGAGAAGCTTATTATGAGACAAAATCGTAGTCGGATTATATTTTTAATTAAACATTGTACTTGTCGAAAATTCAAATGTTTTCCACAATTTGTATGTTGTTTCTACTTTACCCGTCTAGTAACACAGTAATAATTCACCCATTGGCCTCGTTGACGCACAACGTTCACTATGCTATAGGTATGTAAATTAACTAAAAACTAGTTTTTCGTTATATAATAAACAAGATTATAGTATAAAGATAGACATTGACTTTATGTCTGGCCGAACTGGAAATACGGCATATTAAAAACAAATTATAATGATAATAATATTCATAGTGTTCATTGATCATTCTCACACACTAGATTGTTTTTTAAAATGAATGGCTACAATATAACATATGATACATTTTCTTATAGGTGTGAATCGGTCATCGAGTTGAGAGTTAAATTATAATTAAATCATTAATCTAGATATGAAAGTTATATTTAAACGTGTATAATTTATGTTATTTCATTTATTGCTCAAGACGGCTACGCGATTAAAGGGTATTATTTGGGGGCGTTGCGGGCCTTTGAGTGCCACTTCCACCAATCAGTGATCTATTGTGACGGCCCTTTTAAGTCCATTACTAATGCCCGTTGAATCCAGAAAGTTCCAGATTCTTTGGGCCGTAATGTTCTGTACCTCAGGGTTGCAATACATGCCGCCCTAAGTTGGTACTTGTTTTTGACATTAGTGGTCCACAGGAACAGAGAATGTGCATTGCAGTCTCCTCTGACTCCTGGCAGAACCTGCATATCGCATCTTGTTTCTTTCCAATTGAAGGGTAAACCACATGAGATGAAATTATTGACCGACGGCCGAGCGAAGTGAACTCTTCGGGTCAACTTATATGGGTGCACTTTTCATGTTGTTGGTATGTCCCATGTTTGTTAGACAATATGTTGAGTTTTTTTGTTCGGTATTCAATTATTCACGCATTTTTCACATTTATATATTTTTTTGGTTTTGTATGAGAAGCCTATGGAAGTTAGAAGCCTAGGTAGAATTCTACGGCAGATGTCACATCGCTTTCCTTATGTGATAAGCACACAATAAGTTTTTATCAAAAAAAAAAAAAATTGGTATAAGCTTTTGTCGCTGACTGTACTTTTCTTACCACAGGCAACTAATACTCATCGAGACAACCCTAAAAACCCCAAACCCCAGTTAGGTTTTGTTGTTTCATCACAGAGTCCCTTTGACCATATCTTGTCTCCATCATCAGATCAGCTCAATGGTACCATAATATTGCATTGTCACCCGACTTACATATGTATGCAAAATTTCAGTTCAATCGGAAGTGGGTCAAATTTAGCTTCCATAATTTGACCCACACTACAAACTTAGAGTCATAATTTCATAGATGTTTGACGATTAAAATAATACGTGCACTTGCTGTTATCAAAATTGTTGCCAACTTATCTCGGTGTGACTCTACATACTATCAGTACCCCTAGTGTAACTTTGATCGACATCATAACGTGACGAACGCGTTTGCGTTAAGTCTCATTTTGTATAGGATTTTGAGGTTCCAAAACGTCCCGCTTGGCGCGCTCTTTCGAAATCCAATACAAAATGAGACTAAACGCAAACGCGTACGTCACGTTTGGAAATCGAATTTATTTACACTAGGGGTACAGGGCAAGTTAAATAAAAGCTTGTGGAATGAGATCTAATATTGCACCAAGGTTGCCTAGGAGATCGCTTGTTGTTTACGTCTACTTGTGTTGCTATATTTGGGGTATTATTTTCTTCTGTTGAGGTGTGCGATAAGTAGTATTTACTGTATTGTATTTTTCTAAAAGACCATAGATACGTTTTTCTTTAAACTACGACGCATGTTCTTGGGTAACAGAACAGCTGATCTCGTAAACATACATGTGATATATTAATAATCCAATAAGTTATACGGAAGGCCAACTATTGGAAACCCTACCGCTGTAAAGAAATCACGTACGCAAACATTCATTGGAAATTCCTCGATATTGCATCCATATTACTTCTTTCGAGAAAGAACAGTAACACATTTGTGTCAGTGACACATTTGTGTTTGTGTGTTTGTGTCATTTGTGTCATTTGTGTCAGTAACACAAAAAATAGTTATACCTAATACTGAACTTTCGTTAAAAAGTTTTGCTAATGAATTTTACGATAGGTATAGAAATAGTGATTGTGGTTTGTTTTATCTTTTTCTTTCTTTGATGAATGTAGGTATTAACTATTGCCAATAAATGAATGGGTTATTCCCACTAGTTACCACCTAGTTCTGACCAGTGGTAACTAGTGGGATTTTTTTTCTCACCTTTTAGCACTGGTAACTACTGGGGAAAAAATCCCACTAGTTACCACTAACTAGGTTTGGTGATTTTACGATAGGTATAGAAATAGTGATTGCGGTTTGTTTTATCTTTTTCTTCCTTTGATGAATGTAGGTATTAACTATTACCAATAAAAGAATGGGTTATTCCCACTAGTTACCACCTAGTTCTGACCAGTGGTAACTAGTGGGATTTTTTTTCTCACCTTTTACCACTGGTAACTACTGGAAAAAAAAACCCCACTAGTTACCGTCAACTAGGTTTGGTGGTAACTACTGTTTTATTAGTATTGAACGCGAACAAAATTTTGGTGGTAACTACTGGGAAAAAAATCCCACCTTTTACCAGCAGTAACTACTGGGAAAAAGTTACCACTAGTAATAACTTGGTGGTAACTATTGGGAATGACCCTAAAATTATTAATCAAAGGCTAAAATAAAAATACGGCATATAAAAACAACTAAATTATTCACCTGACCAAAACCACTCACAATTGCATTTCCTGGCAGTTGTATGGCGTGCATACACCACATCTGACAGGAACACTATGCAGCCTCAGCCGACCATAACGAAACGTAGCAAAACGTACGAGTAAACATAGAGAGGAAGCGATTTTTAACTGACTTCAGAGGGCGCTTATCTAAATAAACTTCTACAAATGGCCACAGCTTAGAAAGCAGTGCGGTCACTTTGCTAACTTTGCTTTGAAACCGCTTGATGGTGTATTCCCATTTGATCCCGCCCTATATGATCGAAGCCATACCGCGGGGACATGTAGGAATGATTCATATGAATGCTCCTATTCCCATATGTGCCCGGTGTGGACAAATGGGAATACACCCGCTTGACGTATTAAATGAGTAAGGTATTCAAATAGTTGTTAAAAATACTTATCGTGGTTAAAAGTTTAGTAGTTCGGTCCAAAGTTTTACGAATTCGGCCAATTTCAGCTAGTTTAATTTAGTCTGAGTCTGACCAGTAATTTTATAATTTATAGTTTGTCTATGTGACTCAATCGTTTATAATGTTATGATTATTTACGAATAATGTATCAATACAAAATTCGATTAATCTCTTCACGCTTATATTGCTGAACCGATTTAGATGAATTTGGGTTTGGAGATAGTTTGAGGCCCGAGGAAGGACATCGGATAGTTTTTAAAATCATCATCATCCCACGTAGACGAAGTCACGGACAGAAGCTAGTATGTATGTACATATATTCTTTATTGTACATAGAAATAAAAACACAGTTACAGAGTAAATTAAATACAACAAAGGGGAACTTATCCCTGTATGGGGTCTCTTCGAGTTAACCTTTGAGGAAATGAATAGAACAGAAGTAAAGATGAATGAAAGACAAACAAAAACAAAAGTTTACAATCATTGGAATTAATAAAATGCAAGTTACCCATTACGTTACCAAGTAATACCCATTGATACAAATATACATAAATAGAAATGTTCTTCCTCGCGTTGTCCCGGCATTTTGCTACGGCTCATGGGAGCCTGGGGTCCGCTTCACAACTAATCCCAAGATTTGGCGTAGGCACTAGTTTTTACGAAAGCGACTGTCATCTGACCTTCAAACCCAGAGGGTAAACTAGGCCTTGTTGGGATTAGTCCGGTTTCCTCACGATGTTTTCCTTTACCGAAAAGCAACTGGTAAATATCAAATGATATTTCGTACGTAAGTTCCGAAAAACTCATTGGTACGAGCCGGGGTTTGAACTCGCGACCTCCGGATTGAAAGTCACATGCTCTTACCGCTAGGCCACCAGCGCTTCATTTACATAAATAGAAATATAACCATAAAAGAATGCATACATATATAAATATAACATAAATAAAAATAAATTAATATTCCATATAATCTATTTAGATATGAAAATAAATTAATATCGAATTCGAACCAGAAAAGTAAAGGAAATTAAAAAGTAGAAGTATTCAATGGAACTATAGTAAGTCGTAACCAAAGTATCGGAAAGCCACAATTTTTTAAGCTTCTCCTCGAGTGATGCTACAGATTGGGATTGCCTCACGGACACCGGAATCTCGTAATATATAATCCAATACTCAAAGTCTTAGAAAACGGCGGTATCAAGAAAGCGTATTCCAGTGTAAATAATGCAATAATGAGGCAATGAGAAAGCGAAAAGGCGTAGTCAATAAATAACGCAAGTGGCAAGCAAAAGCTAACTACCTACTAATAAATACAAACACTTAATTGGCTTGAGATAGATGATCTGGCATAGTAATGATAATGTAATGTCAAAGACCCTGTAAATTTAACAATATTTACATGAGAAACTCCTACCACCCCGGAAACTTTGTTCCTGATGCAGCTATTTGTCCGCGTGCTGATTGCGGAACTGTAGCTGAATATTTTAGACTGGATCAGATGTACTGTAATAGTACTCTACGTGCGAATGATCCAGTCTGTCCATTTTCCGACGTTTAATGATAATTTTAACATTAAAAGTGACTAACTGTAGCATACTTGAGTCTATAGTACGGACCTGTTCCGATACGATTTCCTGACCAAAATTTCCTGACATTTTGAACGGTTATCGCACTGATAAGCGTCATTTGGTTCCGCATCTAATGTGAAGACCGCCGGTGTCGTTTGGATGTCAACGCCGCAACAGTAATGCAGCTGCAGTTAACATTTAAACGGTACCTTTACTGCCTCGGTCGCAGTAAGCTACGGCGTGGCCAGTCGACGAAATAAACAGTTCCACCGAATGCAGTAACAATTAAGCCAAATGGATGCAACCGGGGTCGACGCTCGCCGTTTATTCCTGGCCGCCAGAGAATAATGGCTACAGAAGGGATATGAGATTGTGGGTAACATGCCATGGGGTCTACTTTTGGCAAAATTCACTTCACGCAAAATTGTAGTTATTGTATTATTTTTTACGTATATTAATCAAGGACAAATGTCAGGAAACAATGCACACGGGAATTAGACTATATTTGCAAGGGTAGACTCCAACCAAAACATAAATATTAAAATAATACTCCAATTAGCACTATAATCTATGTGATATAGTCGAGGGCCCTGAGTAGCAAAATTTTAAACAGAAAATATATTTTCAGAGTAATTGCGAAAAAAATGATAACCCGCGGGATGGTTTGGTCATATATAATTATCTTCCGTGGCAAAGTACTATATTTTTTGCTCCCGTTTAATTTCCTGACTTCACGCTACTTTTAATTAATGTTAATCGATTATGTATAGTTATACATAATTATAAGATCCCAAGATTAATTACAATTCAGTGTTTTAGGAGCAGCAAAGTAAGTCGTAATTTTTCGTTTTCACTAACTATCCTAGATGTACATGTGTTTTTTTTGCTTTTCAACTTTTAAAATATGTATGTATGTTTATATATGAATCTCTTGAGTTCATATTATAAACATTTATTGTATTTCAAATGCCTAATTGCAACGCAGGTCTAGCTGTTATTTAGTTTATGCTGATTTTCGAAAGACGAATTGACGATTTTATACCACATAAATGTTTAATCTGTGGCAGATCGCGTAGCGTGAACAGATAGTCTGTGTGTGACGTTTTATTTTATTTCTCTTCCAGCTTTATAACTCGCTAGATGATTCATAGCGCAACTATTTCAGTATCGAGTGACGCATCTGCTGCATTTATAAGTTAGTTTTTATTTAACTTCGTGTTGCCATATTTATTCATTATGTAACCCCGGATTACTTGGCCTTTGTATTTGGGCAAATATAGCTCTGTCTATTTCTATTGCGATATTTAAGAAAGAGAAGCAACACTAACATTTGAACAAACTAAATAAGGGTAAGTTAATATAACCTACTGCAAATGAAGTCGGCATAACTAAATCTTCTTCTCGTGTCGATGGTTTCGACTGTGCGGGACCAAAAGGTAGCGACATTTATCGCCCTGTCCGTCACATCACGGAGGTCCGTCTCAGAGCAGGCATGCGGGCACGCTGGACAGGACAGCATGTGTTCCATTGTTTGGGGAGTCATCCCACATGGGCATTGGGTGTCTGAGCCGTCTAGAAATTAAATGGAAACTGGCTTTTACCCGTCCCGTCACGGTTTTGTCTACATACAGTAATAACTCCCATAGAAACTTTAGTTCGCATCTTCAAACTTCCACATTTCCGCATCGAAATTCATTCACAACGGATTATAGGATTACTTCGTAGTGTGATGACTTTCAGGATAAAAAGTATAGGTACACAAGCTACTTTCGAATCTAACAATTAAATCGATTTAGCTTTTAATAATATTAATAATTTTCATGACAATTAAACTGATACCCAACCATGAACCTCCATTGCGTTATGAATGCAGACTTATTTAGGTAGTGGTTTTTAAATACTGAACCACACCACATCGCTAGTATTGCGTGCCCTACTACGTTACGGACACGCAAGTCGCACCGCAATCGATTTGACTTCTGACTTATAATTTCATACATTACAATCGCGTGTGGACGTGTGACATAGGTACTCGTAACGCAGGGAGTTGGAGCCGTCCTGCATACTCGTACTTACTTACTTACATCTCACGCGTCTGTTGTGTATTGACCTTTAGATCTTCCAATACAACTCAAAAGTTTTCTGATACACATGAAACTTAGCGATTGAGTATGTGGACACGAAGGCACGCAGAAGAACCATTAACAATCGTTATTACTTGGTACCATAGTTTTACTAATGATCAACTGTCTCGTCGATTGCACCATCGTTGACTCAATTCACAGACAATTCATCAACCTTATTTTATAGATATAAGGTGTCTATACAATATGGTCAGTGAAGAGTGTGGCTGTTAGTACCAATAAAGAGGCATTTAAGTGTTCGTTTATGTGTGAATTTTATTGGTCCATATGGTCTTAATGGACAATAAAAAGTATAATCTTTTGTAGATCTGGGAATTAATGGTTTCGCCATATACTCGTATGTCTATTTAAGTTTATGTTCGATTTGGTGTTGAATTTCTGATATTGAGACGCGATCTCATAAATAAAATTCATTAGGTACTCCAGATTAAACGATTTCATCTCATTTGCAGTATTTAGGACTTCTAAAGGCTATGTATTATAACCTAGATTTGTGATCAGTCATACAGTGTCGTAAGGGATGTATCGCAGTACAGACCTTACAAGCTAATGATTTGACTGTCATATATGTTCATTGAAAATTAATTGTTCCGTAAAAATTATCGAATGTTGGCTCCGTCAAAAATATCTGTTTATTGTGTAGTAGATTTTCGTCTCGTTGATTCGTCGTTGACTTAAAAAAACACATTACAAAAGAAAAACATGAACATATATGGGGGTAAAACGCGAGACTGTATATGTTTAACATACCAAACTTCCTACACGATACACTTTAATCATTGTAGGTTTCTAATCCAAAGATGCGTATGAGTCAATCCATTTGTCATCGCTTTCTCGCGGGGGCTGATCCTAACTGACAATACATTTTTGGAGGAGAGATTTATGGTGATTCACAAGCTCATAACAAAAGCGTTATATGCTGTATTTTTATCGTAAACAATAATAATTTTAATTATTCTTCAGACTCAGAATTTTTTATTAATTATGAACAATTTTTAAACAAGTGTGTTCCTGTAGTTTCCTAGTTCGGTTAAATCCTGTTAAATCGGACCTGAGAGCAGACACATTCCATTCCAATCTAATTTGATACATTCCAAACGTTCTAATTTCGTATAGCAATGGGCGACCCTTGTATAATACCTAGAGTCAGACCAAGATAAGTCGGCAGCGATTATGATATCCCGTACAGTACAAGTGTTATTTTAAAAGTAGTACATCTATGAAATTATGACGTTCACTTAACACTTGCACAGGCTGGGCTATCAAAATCGCTGCCAACATAGTTTGGTTTGACTCTATACTCTGTATCTTTAGGTTTTTAAATAAAAGTAAACAAACAATTTGTACATTTTCGGGTAGTTATAACATTTATTGGTTAACCAACCAAATACAAAACCGCCTGGATCTGTCACTGAACGACCTGACTTCAACCTTCATGTAATGTTTTTATCTACCCTCAACTGGCTTACGGAGCCATTTGAGGGTAGATTTTGATTACTTTTATTTAAATACCGATAAGTATTATTACAGATAAGTATTATTGGTATTATTTTACCGCTGCGTTATGTTAGGGCGTAATCAGATGTTAAGTATATCGGTCACTGACTCTAATTAAATAAATCCCTAACGAGGCATTCTAGTCCAAGTTAAATCAGGCCTGACACATTCCAAATCTAATTTGATACATTCGAAACGTTCCATTTTCTTATAGCAAGGGGCGACCACTTTATAATAAGTATTATGCTGCGATATGTAACGCGTTATCTGATGTTACTTAATATTTATATAGGTAATTTACTCTCCAGTTAAATAAATCCATAAGAAAGTATTCTAGTTTGGTTAAATCGGGCCTGAGACACATTCCAAACGTTCTAATTTCGTATGGCAATCGTCACTTGTATTATAAATGATACAATTTGACCGCGGCGATATGTAACACGTTATCTGATGTTACGTATATCGGTCACCGACTCTTCAGTTAAATAACGCATTGGGTTCGATGGTAATCCGTTTCATCAAATAATGAATAACTGCCATACCTACTTCTAACTGTGGACTTTACGAAAGTTTACGATTTGGATATTTTTTCTAAGCGCCACTTGCACCGTTCGACTAAGCCGGGGTTAAACCGTTAACCCAGTGTCAAATTGTACTGGTAACCATGGTAACTCCAGCTCCAGATTTAACCGGTTAATCCCAGGTTAGTGGGATAGTGCAAGTGGCTCTAAGACTTTCATCTTTCATCATATAAACTTTAAGAAGTAGAAAGGTTTAAAATGCCTGAAAGGATAAATTAAGAAAAGTCCGGTTATTGTCGCATAACCTTAACTCATACCTACTAACAAAAGTTTTGGCGCACCAAAAAAACATCTGAATAAAGAAAACATTCTGTTTCTATTCCAGCTACGACATGATTTTCAATTACAATAATGAAAAAAAAAAACATTGAACTGGAAACAAAAAAATATATGCCGAGTTCCAAACTAAACAAATACATTGCACTCAAATATAAATAAGATATACAACTCAATTTAGATCACACGGATGCATCACACATGGTCCACTAAACTACTACAAATATTTACATTTGGCAATTACTCAAGCTACTTTGAATTCTATACCATTAGGATAAGAGCTAGTGTTAGAAGGGTGATAATCGGTGAATGTTTTAACCGTTTTATGAGTCACATGTGAACATGTGACTAGGTTAGACGGAGTGTCTGAAGGGATAGCAACAAAACAGCAGTCTTTAAACATTTGCTCATTATACCTACTTAGTGAGATACCTAATGTTCATATAAAAATACACGGTTTAATACGAGGAAACCGAAATATTTTAACAGTGTATTCCTGATCACATTTAGAGACTAAAATGTCATATATACCATTTTGAATTTCACCTAGTTTCAGAGTTAATTCCAATTTAAAAAAAAACACTTCTTATTGTAACTTTGTGCAAAACGCCTTTTTGATGGCGATGATGGCATTATAGGGCGTAGTCTAAATATCTTTATTGATAGTTGTCCAAAAATGACAACTCACCTTTGCAAAAATTAGGTTTTACAAAAAAAGAAATCGTAAAAATTTATTTGCTGTGCCAGTTTTACCATTCACTTTTTATGTAAATGTACAAATACATTAAAGAATTTGAAAGAAAAAACAAAAAAAACGATTTTTTTTGGCGAAATTTACTTAAACTTACATGACATTTTTTTCCTTCTTTTGACCTCAGCTCGGGCTTTCGGGATCCGTGTATAATCTGATTTTGAATTCTAGACAAATCAAAGCGTAGTCTAGACATGTCAAAATTGGTAGTTAGTTACACACAAAAAGATACATTTGTATTCCCACTAGCGTACGTATATGTCCCTACACCAGTGACTAGTTACGAAGCTAAAAAAATCAGACAGGATATGGCAGACGTGTTATTTCGTAGCTTCAAATATTGATATACCTACTACTTGACTTGTGTCGACTGTCAAATAACGAATGTTTCTCATAGGCGCTAAGCCGGCGCCACTTTCCCGCAAAAGCAGTGCAAGTAATATTGTGCAAGTACGCGTCTCGCCCACATGGCGTTTACAATGTCGGCATTACTGCCCTCCGCAGGAAACGTCTATTTTGGGGACAGGGGACTTTTGTATTCTCTTTTACTTGCTCCTGAGAACGTTCACTAACAATATTGCAGTATATTACTAATATAGCCAATATTTAGTAATATACAGCACATTTCCTACATCCAATAAAGGATATTAACACGCTTTTGTTAGGTCGACCTGTATGTAAATGTAACTAACTATGTAATGGGATCTAAGGTAACAAATTTAACCATCTTCCAAAGATCGTAGCGTAGCGTCATGAAAATTGGCAGCTGTATGTAGTTCTGATGTCAATACAATAATATGGTACTGTCGAACTGATCTGATGATGGAGCCGGAAGATATGAACTGGAACTTCATGATTGAAAATCGTATCATAGCTGTGTTTGGATTTGTTAGAAAAGTCTTGTAATGAACTTTGACCACGATTAGGTTTCAAGGTCTGATGATGAAGCCGGAAGATAGGCACTGGCAATCCATGATGGAATATCGTGTCATAAGCGTGTTTTTCTAGTGTTTTTTAAACTATTAATTTATATTATATCTGAATAGGTAAGCGTTGCGACTTTCAACAGTTTCAACCCGAAGGTTACGAGATCGAACCATACTCGTACTAATTAGTTTCTTGAAACTTGCATATCATTTATGTATTATCTGATATTCATTTACCAATCGCTTTTCGGTGAAGGAAAATATCGTATGGAAACAGGATTAATCCCATGAAGGCCTAGTTTCTCCTTTGGGGTTGGAAAGTCAAATGGCAGTAACTTAGGTAATGTTTAGTGCCTCCGACCTCCGACCAATTGTGCGATGTGTTCGCTAATTGCTTTATGGTTTAGCTCTTCGTTAATATACTATTATACTAATAGTTGTTATGATTATGATATCTATCAATGTTTTTTATGTACGCCCGCAAGAGTCAGTATCGGCTATGTGCGAAGTTGGTGGTGCACTGTGGGCTGAAATTCGGCTCTCGTTGACATAGAAATCAAAGTCGTTATTTTAATTATTTTTTTAATTGAAATAGGTTTTGCCTAGCATTGTTATAGTAACTTTTGAGTTTGGGACAATTTGGTATAATTAGTGTCGAAAAAAAGTGTGGAATAAAAAATCTATTTATTTCAAAAACCGCAAAACAAACCGTAATATCCTCGCGGATGGCTATACTACGAATTACTTTTGATTTTTTGGCATACTACATATTTCCGTCGTGGGTGCGTTTTTTTAAAATTGGTTATTGTTTCTATGGAATAGTGTTAAAAACCGAAATTGACATTTTAAAGTTTTTTATTTTTATTGAAATGGGTCGTGCCCATCAATTTTATGCTAAACTATGAACTTCAAACGATTGGGCTTTAAGATAATAATAGTCTATTTAAGATTTGGACTCGCAAACATCCGGGATTCGGGCTATTTATTTATTTTTTATTTATTTATTTATTTAAACTTTATTGCACACATAAAGAAAAATGTACAAATAGCGAACTTAATGCCAAAAGGCATTCTCTACCAGTCAACCATTGGGTCAAACAGAGACATTTGTGTATGTTGGTGCAGGAAAAAATAATAACAAATAATAAGGAACAAATTAAACGTGAAGTCAAATAATATAAAAAATATATAAATAGTTAAATACTACTACTTATATAATGTATAAAAGATAGACTAATACATATAATTATGTACATATACATGATGGTGAACTTTATTTAAGTTCTTCTGACAGAAGATGCTTGCGAAGTAGTCGTTTGAAAATGGGTTTGCTTGGGGCTTGTCGAATAAAGAGCGGGAGGGAATTCCAGAGACGGATTGCCTCAACGGCTATTGTAGATATATTATACAAAGTGAAGTTTTTGGCAAATTTAACATTCATCGAAAAACCAGTTCTGCCAAATAAGTTATGCCAGATGCGTTTCGGGTCACGGAGTTATGCCAAATGGGAACCGTAGCGCACGACGTAGTGAAAATATGAATCTTATTGGGACGACATCTTTATAGTAGCAGCTGCCAACATCCACACTGATTAGTGCGGCACCAAAGTCATGCATGGAGCAATTATTCCGTATGCTATATCTTTATTTTTTTTATTTTTTTTATTATTATTAACTATTAATTTTGAAACAAGATTTAACACAAAAAGCCACTATTGAAAACCTCTAGGGTTTATGTAATAGTTGGCGAGATCGCGCGGACCGATCCGCGTATGCTTAATACCATTATTACATACTTAGTTATATTTTCCTGTTCATTCTCTATAGTACCAGTCTATAGATCCAAAATGACAATTAAAACTGGATCTATAGGGAAAATGCTTAATATCATTAGATCCATTAAATTGTAATATTATCAAAATCACAATATATCAATCGCGCATGAGAGGAGGCCTGTGCCCAGCTGTGGGACGTATATAGGCTCAATTATTATTATTATTATTTATTATCAAAATGGATTTTAAGAGATGTTTTTCATCTCAACAGATCAAACATGCGCTAATAATCCTTAGATCCCTATTCTAACATATTCCCGTCGTGGTTAAATAGATTAATAGCTATTGTGTTTCATATTCCCGTCGTGGTTAAATAGATTAATAGCTATTGTGTTTCATATTCCCGTCGTGGTTAAATAGATTAATAGCTATTGTGGTCTCAAAACACAAGCGGACCAATTAAGCTATCCCACAAGCCAGTTAAAGGCATTACCACCCATTTAGTGATCTCGTGTTACATATCGTATGTCCTAGGCAGTCTAGCTCGGGTGTCGGCGTCGCATTGCAACCGGTTATAACTAGATACTATTGAGAACTCATAAGGATCGAGCATTGGTGTTATGTTCATTAATGATATGTGATGTCCCTGGAAAGGTCTGTATTATAATACCAATATTTTACAATCATGCAGTATACGTAGAAGTGGCTAAGCGGACAGAGTGTTAAAAATGTTATTTGATAGTTGGCAGTCCTCATCTGTGCGTTTCTCCAGTAATCCCTGTCTCGTACAGCAAACCAGTGGAATGAACTGTTGCCTGCGGTATTTTCGGATCGATACCACCGTCGAACTTTCAAGAAAAGAGAGTACTCCTATCTTAAAGACCGGCAACTTACTTGAAACACCTCTGGGTCCATGGGCGACGGTGAATGTTTACTATCGGCTCGTTTGCCTCCTATAAAAACACAACTTTAAAAAAAACATCTATTCTAGACACGAGTACTAAAGAGCATATTGTGCCGGTCATTTTGCAAACATATCGCTCATTCGTTGCGTTTGCTTCTGACTGTATTATAAAGGGTAGAAATATAGATGCAACAAATTTGCCAATATGTACAGTTAGCACGAAATAGAACGTCGCAGTCAACTAGCCGAATATATCGCAATACAGCCTTATTCATATGGTAGGAAAATTGGTCACTTTGGCTGTCAATATATATTTTTA